>NW_024540436.1:0-98598 GCF_016647625.1 Suillus subalutaceus
CGGGCAACATGCGGTGCTCAGGGAGCGTCTCCATGATTCAGGCGCCCCTCTCAGAGATAGTGATGCAATCTACAGCTTGCTCATGGGTTTACCTCAGACGGCCATATGGCAACAATTCAAATCCATGCTCGAGCAATGAATGCATGATGAGAACATGACTGCAACTGCTGCCAACCTGTCTACTTTTACCATTGACAGCTGCGTCTCACGTGTTACGGCAGAAGCTGCATGACATGTGCATGCACGAGGCATCCACTCAGCACGACCTGGGTCCGAATATGCTAATGCAGCCACACTGTCTACCACGAATTCGTCAATTAACACAATAACTGG
This sequence comes from Suillus subalutaceus, assembly GCF_016647625.1. Classification (NCBI taxonomy): domain Eukaryota; kingdom Fungi; phylum Basidiomycota; class Agaricomycetes; order Boletales; family Suillaceae; genus Suillus; species Suillus subalutaceus. Next base: position 334 of record NW_024540436.1, read on the forward strand.
CCTTCATAAGCATAAGCATAACCCCCAGGGCATATTCTGCACCACGCCTGGTTGCAATAAGGGAGACCACGACCATGACCATTGTTATGGCAAGGGTGGCGGGATGGAAGGGCAGGCACCATGGATGTGCAATAAGAAGGAGAAAACTGAGAAGGAAACCGTGTCAGCTGCTATCGCGACCGCACCTACTCCTCCTACCCCTGCTATTGCAGCCATTGTGACATCTGCCACTTTAACCAGTCTCTACACTGATGTCTCCTTCGCGTCCATCGCAGAGATCTCTGATGAAGTGTCGTGTGCCGTTTCTCTCCCTTTCTCAACGATCCTCGACTCGGGGACAACTGTGACGCTCGTCAAGGACCAAAAATTCTTTCATACGTATTCAATGGAAGAATCCATGCCCGTGCACACTGCAAATCACGGGATTTTGGAGACAACTGGTCATGGGACTTGTATAGGATGGATGACGATTGGCAAACACCATTTACGCGTAAAGTTATCTAACTGCTTGCACGCGCCCAACGCAATGCTCAACCTTCTCTCCGTCTCTTGCATGAACGCCAAGGGATGGGATGTCAATTTCAAGTCGAACATGACATGCGAGCTGGGCTATAAAGGAGACCTTCCCGGTGCCATTCCTGCAACTGGCAAGCTATACGCCATCGACCTCGACTTCATTCCCTTCACTGAGTCACCTCCCATCAGCTCATCCACGCCCGAAATCGCTGCGTTCATCCAAGCTCCACTCACACTTGACCTCTGGCATGCACGCCTAGGTCATCTAGGACGGAATGCAGTGTCACGCCTGGACAAGGTCGCGAAGGGCATGACAATCAATTTGGAGTCCCCTCTGTCGACGTGTGAGTCCTGCATCATGGCGAAGCACCCCCATCTCCCATTCCATCCGTCGGAGACTGAGCGCTCATCCAAATTCCTGGAGCTCATTCACTCCGACGTCTGCGGACCTATCCCAGTCATCACGCCTCATTCTAAGCGGTACTTTATCATCTTCCTCAATGATCACACTCACGTGCTCAACCTGCAGCTGCTAGCATCGAAAGATCAGGCATTGAGTGCGTGGACAACTACCCGTGCCAAATGGGAGAACATGTCTGGTCTCCGAGTGAAAGTATTTCGCTCGGATAACAGGGGAGAATTCATTAACGACGCCTTCACCGCGTCGCTTGAATCCGCAGGAATCATACGCCAACAATCAGCCCCGTATGCGCATCAGTAAAATGGGAAAGCGGAATGCATGATGCGAACGATCGAAGGGCGCATGTACGCCATGCTCGACTATGCACGCCTGCCACATGTGTTGTGGGGAGAAGCCGCACTCACAGCAGCATACCTGTTCAACAGGTCCGAATCGTGTGCTCTGCCACCAGGGAAGACCCCATATGAGATGCTCAATGGGGCACAACCCACTCTCACACACTTACGCGTCTTCGGTGCTCGCTGCTTCACTCGAATCCCGATTGAGCTTCAAGAAAAGCTCGGTCCCCGCTCTCGAGAAGCTATCTTCATGGGGTATCCTCATGGTGTGAAGGCCTGGCGTTGCAGGGATGCCGTTACCGGTGCTCTCTTTAATTCGCGGGACATTATCTTCGACGAAGCATTCACTAATCGTCCCTTCCCTGATAGTGATGATGATGACGACAATGGAGTGGTCGCTCCAGACAATGTGCTCTGAGCAATGATCCTGATGAAGTGATGATGTGTCTACTACAGTCTCGTCTCGAATGGTCTCTGTGTGCTGACTAAGCTGCTCAAACCCTCGCAAAAATCAGCCTCTGCAACCCCCTGCGCTAGGGGTGCCCTACCCCAAGTGCCCCGCTTGAAAAAGAACCAGTGGCGACCTCGATGCTCTCCTGCCGTCTACGACTTTGCTCGTTCCATCTCACTTCCTTCTGCTATCCCAATCTCCCTTCTTCGTTCTCCTCATCTTCCTCGACACTGTCGTCCTCTCCTTTGTCTGGGTCATTTTCATCGTCTTCTTCATTGGGTTCTTTGTCCTCCTCTGGTTTGTTCATTTTTTGCGCCAATTCTTCCTCTAATTTCTCCTGTTCTTCGCCTAACTTTGTTCCTTCTCTTGGGATGAATGCTCGTAGACGTCGGGCATGGAACTCTCCCGATATTGCGTCTCCATTGATGGTTTCTATCTTGTACGAGTTGCATAGACGTGCTGTGATACGATGGGGTGCTGACCATTTGGGTACTAGCTTGCGCTTGGCCACAAATGTGTAATCGAGACTGCTGTGGTAGAATTGGATCAGTTGCCCTTGACGGAATATAACCTCACCTGGTTTGCGTTCGAGGACCCTTTTATCAAACGCTGCTTTCCGCTTGAGTGCATGCCTTACTGCTGCATCATACCCATCGAGTTGCTGCTGTGCCACATACACCATGTGCGTGTTTATGTCCGACATGCGTGTGGCTGATGCATTGTTGCTAAGATCCGTGCGTGGGGGTGTTGACAATTTGCCCTAGTAACAGCTCTTTCGGCGAAAATTTCAACACGGGGAGTATGCAGTGGTTGAGTGCAATGATGGTGTCATCCAAATGGTCGGGCCAATTGAGAGGGAGATTATCCCATGTGAGGGTTTCATTGTCCTCTCCTATATTTGGTGCGCACATCCATTTCAGTACGTGAAGGAGAATCTTATTTATGCCCTCTTACTAGACTGTTGATCCATGGTGAGTAAGCTGCCACAATGTGAGTATTACAGGACCACTTAGCGCAAAAATCTTTCACTGCTGTGTTGTTGAAATGTCGACCTCCATCGGACATGAACGTTTCCGATGCGGTGAAGCCCCGGAAGATGTGTCCCAGACTATCTATTGTGCTCTTCGCGGGGTACCGGCCGTTTTGTACTTAAATGCCCACATGTGTTGTGAGAATGTGTCGAGGTACACTCCTACCGTGTGGAATCCCTTGGCTTTAGGTAACGTGAGGTAGTCCCCGACTAAGAGCTCGAATGGGTGACAGCGGGTTATTGGTTCCATTAGAGAATGTAAGTGTGGCATACCGAAGTTCTTGCATTTTGCGCAGTCGCTGATGGCTGTTGGAGTGGGCTGTTCTCTATGAGTGCGCTGGACTCTACAACGAAGTGATGCTGTGCTACTGCTCCCGAGACTCTATCTAACCCTCTAGCTGTGCTCCAAACACCGCCAAACACCTCTGCGACCTGACCTCCTCCCTAGGGGTCCCCTACTCCAAGTGCCCCCCTTTAAAACAGTGACGACCGTGTCGCAACCTCTCGCTTCCTTTACTCCTGGTTGTCTTCTTCATGCTCTCTGCACCTTATTTGGTTTTCTTCGTCTTTTTGCTGGTCTTCTTCGCTCAAGTCCTTGTCTCCTTCTTCTTCATCTCGGTCTTCGTTTTCCTCTTCTTCATCTCGGTCTTCCTCTTCTTGCCTTGTTCGTGCTTCTCTTTCTTTCTGCTCTTTTTCTAACTTTGTGCCTTCTCTTGGGATAAACGCCCTTAGTCTTCTTGCGTGGAACTCTCCTGTTAGTGGTTCTCCTTCTGTGGTCTCCAATCGGTATGAGTTTCGTAACCTCTCCGTGATTCGGTGCGGAGGTGACCATTTTGGCAACAACTTGCGTTTTGCTTCGAGTGTACTATGTGCGCTGCTATAATAAAATTGAATCAGTTGTCCTTTCGTAAAGATCACTTCCCTTGGTGAACGCGATAATACACGTTTGTCGAATGCCGCTTTCCTCTTGACCGCATGTTGTACTGTGGCCTCATATCCATCTAGGCATTGTTGCACCACGTACGCCATATGAATATTGGTGTCTGATATACGTAATGCTGATGTGCTGTTAGCTATGTCTGTTCTTGGAGTATTGATCACTTGTCCTAGTAGAAGTTCTTTTGGCGAGAACTTCAAAGCTGGCAGTATTCGGTAGTTCAAGGCTGTAACTGCTTCTTCTAGGTGCTTTGGCCAGCTCTTTGGCAGACTATCCCATGATATTGCTTCGTATTCGTCTTCACCGAGGTTCGGGGCGCATAGGCGTTTGAGCACGTGCAATAGGATTTTGTTCGTGCCTTCTACAAGTCCGTTGATCCACGGTGAGTAAGCAGCTACAACGTGTGTTTTACATGACCACTTAGCGCAGTATTCCTTGACCTCTGTGTTATTGAAGTGTTTCCCTCCATCGCTCATGAATGTTTCGGATGCCGTGAAGTTCTGGAAAATTTGCGATATACTGTTTATCGTTGTGCGCACTGTACCTGACAACTTATATTTGAAGACCCATACGTGCTGTGAGAACGTGTCAAGGTAGACACCCAGAGTGTGATATCCTCGGGTCTTGGGAAGCGGTCAAATAGTCGCCGACGAGTAGCTCGAAAGGGTGTCTGCATGTTATAGGTTCTAATAGTGAGTGTAGATGCTGTGACCCGAAATTTTTACACTTAGCGCAATTTGCTATAGCTTCCATGATTGATGTGTCAAGTTTGGGGCTACATATTTGATCTGTGAGTGCTATTTTGATAGCGTCTCTTCCCCAGTGTCCTTTCTGCTCATGTTGTATTGTTGCTAGTTGCTTCGCCTCTTCCCGTGTAACGCATTCCATTCTGCTTCGGGCTCGAACTGTTGTTCCTCCGTGTAGTCTCCATAGTTTCCCATTTTCAATCAGGTACTCTGATGCTCGATGGTATGCTCTTTTGTGGTCTCTCAACGGTTTGTCCAAGTTGATCTGTGCTATTGCTTCTATGACTTCTAGGAATACTAATTCATTAGCAAAACGCTCTAGGAGACCTCTTACCGTTTGTTCATCTATCGTCGAGGTTAGTACTAATATGTCATTGATCAGACCTTTCTCCGCTTCCCAATCTTCGCTGACTGTCCAGGTACTTCCGTCTTGTAGTCCTGTGTTTCGCGGCTGTCCTTCCCATTGCCTACTAAGGCCGTCTGCTATAATGTTTAGCTTACCCGGTATGTGGCGTACGTCTATTATGTGATGCGCTAGAATTCCGTCTCTCCATCGAGCGTGTGCTGCATTGAGCTGATCACTTAGCAGTACGTCTCTTAAAGCTTGACAGTCAGTCTCGATTTCTACCGGGAAGCCCCAAACAATATCTGAGAACTTATCCAATCCGAACTTCAGTGCCGCAAACTCTAGTATGAAAGGTTTGTACTTCTGTTCTGTGGTTGATGTCCGTTTTGATGCGAATGCTATAGGCAGCAGGCGTTCTATCCACTTTCCCGAAGGTCTTTGCATGCGTGTTCTTTGCGACAACACCGCTGCTAGTCCTTCTTGGCAGCCGTCGGATGTTACTATGAATGGTGACCCATCATACTTTGGTGCTTGTAGTATAGGGCGCTCTACTAATGCGGCTTTCAGGTCTAAAAATGCTTTAGTATGCTCCGGTGTCCATTGGTTGTCGAGTTTGTGGTTTCTCAGGATACGTCGGTACGTGTTCTTGGTGTATGGGTGCGTTAACGGTGCTTCTTTGACTAAGTTGCGCAGTGGCCCTTCTCTTTTCACATATCCTAGCACCAGATCCCTAAATGACTAGTAGCCCCAAGAATGATTCTAAATTAAGTGCGTCTGCTGGCCATTCCCAGTTTACGATAGCTGTTAACTTCTCAAGGTCCGGTTGAACTCCTCTTGGCCCTACTGTTGCTCCTGCAAATGTCATTTCTGTCATGAAAAGTCGACATTTTGTGGGTAATAAGGATAGTTTCCGGTCCCGACAACGTTGGAAAATGTGTTCTAATTTCCCAAACATCTTGTCGAATGTGTCACCTGCACTTCCTCCATCATCCACGAAAATTTCCATGGTAGTATCTGCTATTAGGTCATGTAGGTGGTTAGCTGTCATTTCGCAAAACGTGGTGGGTGCTCCGGTGAGTCCCATTGGCATACGCTTATACCAGAAATAACCTCGTCCTTCCATGTAGAAAGCTGTATATGGTCTGGACTCTTCCGGGACCTCGACAGCGTAAAATCCGGACGCAAAGTCAAATACTGACACGTACTTGTGTCCACTTAGCCTTAGTTGCTTGGCTCGTATGTCCCCTTGCGGCATTGGCGCTATAATGGTGTGTCTGTTAACTTCATTAAAGTTCTGACAAATTCTCCATTTCTGCAGCTTGTCATTTGTTACTTCTGGGGGTGCTTCTTGGACTTCGCGTTCTGGTAGTGTAAACGCTGGTGGTTGACCGTGTTGTGTGTACTGCTCGTTGACCTTGTGTTGCAGTTCCTCTAACGTGAGTCCACCTTGCTCGTGTGCTTTCTGTGCTAATACTGTGGTGGCGCAGCATTTAACTAGCTCCGCTGGTGCCTTTTCGATTATATCTGCCGCTAACATCTCGTCGATTCTGCTGTGTAGGAACTGAGCTTGCGGTGGCATAAGGGCTCGCTGACGGACACGTAGATTGAATGTGGCGTCCTCTGGTATGTTAAATCAGTGCTGGGCTCCTGGTACTGGAAGGACCTCTGAAAGTGAGCATGCAAATATGTCTGCGTAACTTTCCACTAAGTCTTCGACTCGTTTGCGTTCTTCCTCCGTAAGTGCTTCCCCGTATTGGACTGCCTTCACAATATAGGCTATTCGTTTCGGGTTCTTTGGGTCCGTTACTCTGGTGAAGACCGTTGCTTCCTCCCCGTCTTCTGTTGTGACACAGACCGGGGCATTTGTTCCTAAATTTATTTTTTGGTCAGTGCTTGTTTCTAGATATGCGTTTCGATTTTCTGAATGGACTTCTCTTGCATGGTTGTGCTCTTTCCCCCTTATTACATCTCCTTCTTGACCTTGATTGTAGATTGTCTTTGATCCTCCTTCTCCTGCTATGTGCACTCTGTCTGTTTCGTATTCGTGTATCGCCCGGAATGCGCGTAGTAGCGGTTTCCCAAACAGGAACTTCCATCCGCCTCCGCTATTGAACACCTCGAACTCTCCTTGTGTCTTGATTCCTTCTATCTCTACTTCGCCTCTCCATACTGCTTTGGAGGGGATGATTGTGCCGTTCACCATGCGTAATCGCTTCGTCGATGTTCCCCAGCTTCCTAGTAAGTGTTTTACTTTTTCAAATGCTGTTGTACACATTGCGTTGACCATGGCACCTTCATCGAAAAGTGCCTTGATTCGTATCTCTTCTCCTTGCGCTCCCTTGAATGATACGTTTTGCAGGAATGGTTGACATTTGTGGTAAGTCTCTTCATCGTCCGTCAAATACAACTCAACAACATCATATTGCTTGCTAGAATGAGGCTGCATAGTGACATACTCTGTATGGCTGGCGTTTTCGACGGAGGTATAGTGCTTGTCCTCGTGTGTCTCCTCTTGACATGCGAGGACAGGTTGTTCCTTATCCTGAGGTACTATGTCCATTTGGGTCGTTCGGTTGTCCTCTACACCAATGACCCTTGGCCTTTTCCCTGCTCCACTGCTTCTGGGGCGAAGATCTCCTTGAGCACATAATTGACTTGTAGCGCTGTTGCTCTATTGAATGCTCCGAGCGTTCTAGTGCATATGCCTCGCCAAATCGTTTCGTTCTTTGGCAATTGCGCGTCTGGTGGTAACTGACATGCTGGGCTTATGTGTCCGTGTGCTCCACACCGGAAACACTCTCCTGAACAGATTTGTGCCGTGCCTGGTGTTAGCGGGAATGGTGTGTTCTTGGTGCATCTCGTTCCTTCTCCCCATCTTGCTGCCCACTGTCTTCTCTGCTCATTATAGGTTGCTTGTCCCGCGTCTGTGTCTGCATGGTGCGGTAGTTCATTGATTCGTGCCCATAAGAAGTCTCGTTCTTCTTGTGTGGCATACTGCGCGCTGCTCGTTGTCCCGTCTGAGTTTGGTTGGCCGCTGTGTAGCATACTTGTCTTCTAGCGACCTGTGCTTGCTGTGAGGTAGGGTTTCCTGTTGTCATTCTGGTCTGCGGTGCTGCTAATCCCATTGCTCTTGTAGGGCCGTTCGTTCCGAGTGTTGCTTGCTGCATTTGCAGCCGTAGGACTTCTACTGGGTCGTTCCAGTTGCTCTCTAGACGAGCGATACATGTGTTCTGCTGCCTTTCTACCTCCTTTCTCTCCTTTGCTCGTTTGGCCTTGTCTTGCAGAATGTCTACGTTGATGTTTGCTATTTCCATCAAGAACGTGTTCCAGTCTGGTGGCGCAGGCGTTGTAAGGTCTCGCAGGACTCGAGGGAGTGCGTCTCGGACTTGGTGGATTAAGACTGGTGCGTTTGCTACGCCTGCGTCTTGTACTAATGTTGTGAGCTGATTATGGAAGTGGATATGGGACCAGGTGGTGATTTCGGCTAAGGTGATGCGTTCTCCTACATCTTCGTCTCTCAACCGTAATGCTAATAACTCTCTCTGATACTCCAGTTGGGTCTTTCCTGCTACTGCTATTGCCGGCCATTTTGTCTCAAAGGCTGTTCTGACAGCCGTCCATGTGGTCTTGTGTTGTGCATCAAGGTTCGTCCACCAATGGTCCGCTTGTGATCCTGCTGAGATCAGCGCAGCGAATAATGCGACTTTGATAGCCTCGTCTACAATCTGGTTGACCAGAAAGTATGCTTCTGTGCTCTGTAGAAAGTTCTGCCCATTCTCATTTTCCTTCCCATGAAACAATGCTGGTAACGGGACACCTGTCATTGTGTTCACTGATTTGTTTGGTATGGTTGGGAGGGTGACGGTTGGTGCGAGTTTCTGAGGCTGAAAGCTTGGTAGGATTATTAATGGATCTGGTGCTCCTGGTAAGGATTCTTTGTCATCGTCTTTGTCGTTGTCTGCTAACTGTCGTATGACCTCGTGCTCTGACTCCTCGTGCTCGTATTCTCGTTCTAGTGCTCTTTGGTTGATTTCTGGGGTGTCTAAGGGCAATGAATCTGACGATGTGAAAGTGCTGTCTGAAAGTTCTGGTTTATGGGTTTTTTCTTTATAAAGCGCCCTTTCTTGTCTCTGGGCAGTGGTTTCATCGGGGATGCAGTTTGGCTGTAGTTGGGGGGATTTAGTGAAAAAATGGTTTTTTATACTGAATGAAGGCTATGCTTTGGTGCGTTTTCCTCGTGTTCTGACACGAGGTATGACGTTCTCTGTACTCAGTTTGACTCTTGTTACTCTGGCTCTGCTCTGTGCTCTATGCTCTGCTCTGTGTTCTATGCTCTGCTCTGTGCTCGAAAAAAAGTAAAGGAAAATTGGGACGCTCTCGCTCTGTTCACCAGTTGGAGTGGGCTGTTCTCTATGAGTGGGCTGGACTCTACAACGAAGTGATGCTGTGCTACTGCTCCCGAGACTCTATCTAACCCTCTAGCTGTGCTCCAAACACCGCCAAACACCTCTGCGACCTGACCTCCTCCCTAGGGGTCCCCTACTCCACTGTTAGAATCGATGCATCAAGTTTTGGGCTGTAAATATGGTCTGTTAGCGCAATTTTGATGGCATCTCGTCTCCAATGCCCTCCTTCGCTATGCTGCTTGACTGCTAACTCTTTAGCTTCTGCACATGTAACGCACTCGACTCGACTTCGTGCTCGCACTGCCGTTCCTCCTCGCAATTGCCATAGCTTACCTTCCTTGATTATGTACTGTGAAGATCTGTGTCGTGCCTTCTTGCGGTTCCTTACCTCCTTACCTTGATCAACTTGCAGCATGGCCTCTATTACCTCTAGGAAAACTGGTTCCTCCGTGAAGCATTGCCGTAGGCTCGACATGACAGGATCTTCAACTTCTGTGGATATCTGTAGTAAGTCGTTGATTAGTCCTGACTGCACTTCCCAGTCTTCACTGACAGTCCATTCACTACCATCCAGTAGTCCAACATTTTGTGGATGCCCTTCCTACTGGTGGCTGAGTCCATCGGCGATTATGTTGAGTTTCCTGGGAACGTGCCTTACGTCGACGATGTTGTGTGCAAGGATGCCATCCCTCCATCGTGCGTGTGCGGTGTTGAGTCTGTTACTAATAAGAACATCTTTCAGTGCTTGGCAGTCAGTTTCAACCTCGACTGGAAACCCCCATATAATGTCCGAGAACTTATCCAACAAGAACTTTAATGCTGCGAACTCCAGTAGAAATGGCTTGTAGTTCTGTTCTGTTGAAGATGTGCGCTTTGATGCAAAGGCGATAGGATGCAGTCTTTCCGCCCATTTCCCCAATGGGCTCTTGGTGCATGAACATTGTGAAAGTACTGCAGCAAATCCTTCAGCGCATCCATCTGAGGTAACAACAAAGTTTGACCCGTCGTATTTTGGGGCTTGCAAGATCGGTTTCAAGACTAACACTGCTTTGAGGTCTAGAAAAGCCGTGGTGTGTTTATCTACCCATAGATCCTGCAGCTTGAAGCTCCATAGAATTCGTCGGTAGCTGTTCTTCGTGTATGGGACTGTGAGTGGTGCTGCTTTCACTAAGTAAGCCCTTCTCTCGTTGAATAGCTCTATATAAGGTCCCTAAAGTGACTTGTTAGTCCTAAAAATGATTCTAAATTCAACACATCTGGTGGTTATTCCCAATTGACGATTGCCGTGAGTTTTGCTAAGTCTGGCTGTACACCCTTTGGTCCTATTGTGGCACCTGCGAATGTTGTTTCCGTCATGAATAACCGGCACTTGGTTGGCGAAAGTGACAGGTTGTGTTCCCGACATCGCTGAAAGATGCGCCTGAGTTTTTCCATCATTTCCTCATAGCTGTCTGCTGCACAGGCTCCATCGTCAACAAATAACTCCATGGTTCCGTCCACAATGAAGTTGTGAAGGTGCATGGCCATCATCTCTGCGAATGTTGATGGGGCTCCAGTCAGGCCCATGGGCATCTGTCGGTACCAAAAGTATCCTCGCCCTTCGACGTAGAATGCTGTGTATGGACACGACTCTTCTGGGACTTCGACAGCATAGAATCCGGATGCAAAATCAAAAACTGACATGTACCTGTGTCCACTAAGTCGTAACTGCTTCGCACAGATATCACCTTGTGGCATTGGTGCTATCGTGGTGAGTTTGTTAACTTCATTAAAATTTTGACAAATCCTCCACTTCTGCGGTCCTGCTCCCATATCTGCCTTGTTCGGTCTGTCTTCAACTTCCCGTTCTGGTAGCATGAATGCTGGTGGGTGATCTTGTGCTAAGCACTGCTCGTTTACCGCGCGTTGTAGTTCTTCTAGGGTCATTCCTTCTTGCTCGTGGGCCTTCTTAGCGAGTACTGTGTTGGCACAGCACTTGACCAGTTCCGGGGGTGCATGTTCAATAATACCTCCAACATCTCATCAATCTTGCCGTGTAAGAATTGCAGTTGAGGTGGTGTTAACGGGCGTTGGTGTACCCGTAGATTGAAGGTTGTGCCATCTGGGATGTGGAGTCTGTGTACTGCTCCTGGAACTGGTAAGACTTCCTTCAGTGAGCCCGCAAATATGTCAGCATATTCTCCAACTAATTTCCTTGCGTGTTCTAGTTCTTCTGGGCTGAGATTATTGCTGAACTGGACGCGTTTGGTTATCCAAACTACGCACTGTGGATTGTGTGGGTCCGATAAGCAGGTGAATATTGCTTCGTCATCCCATAAGAATTCGACTGGGATTTCACGTAGAAGTGAGTCGAGTTGGCTTTCTGGTATTGGGTCTCCATCCGCATTGATGCATATCATTATTTCCGGTTCTGGTGCAGGAGCGGTGTCAGCGTCTACTTGATTGCTCTGCGTTGTTTCGCTCATGAGAGGTACTTCCCTCGAGGAGAGTGTTTCACTCCCCCTTTCTGTTGCTTGCTGAACATGTGTTTTCGGCCTTTTCTCCTTATATCATCGTCCTCTGACCCTTCTTGCTGCTACTCGTCCCGCTCGTATGATTGTTTCTTTTCTGTCTTTTCGTCTGCTTGTTCTCTTCCTCGGGTTGCATTCTTGCTGCTTGTGTGCGTTCTCTTCTTTTCCTCGTTCCTCTTTCTTCTCATCGTTCTTTGGTGTTTCGTCCTTAGTTTTCCCATTGGCCTCCTTCGTTGTTCCCGCTCCTTCGACAGGTTTGTTAGTGCAATCTGGTGTCAGGTTCTGCTCTACTTGATTGACTTGCCTCAAGGGGGGATGTTCTCCCCCCTGTGTTGACCCTTGCCCGATAACAACATTTGTTGCTTCGTGGTCCTTCACTTCGGTCATCTTGGTTGTGTGTGCTTCGTGGTTGTGGAGTGTTGTTGTCCCTCTGTTTCCCATTACTCACACTTCATCCTTGTCGTAGTCATGGACAGCTTTGAAAGCTTGCAGTAACGGTTTGCCCAATAGGAATTTCCAGCCGCCTCCACTTCTGAAGACCTCGAATTCGCCTTGCACCGAGACTCCTCCTAGCACAATTTCGCCTCTCCACACTGCTTCTGATGGGATGGTTGTTCCATTGGCCATCCAAAGTCTCTTGCTTGACGGTCCCCAATTCCCTAATCTGTGTTTGATGCGGTCAAACACTGACGTACACATCGCGCTGACCATTGCGCCCTCATCGAATAGAGCTTTGACTCTGTTGGTCTCGCCGTTGGGTCCTGTAAATGAGATGTACTGTAGGAAGGGTCTGCAGGACTGGTTTCCTGGTGCGTTGCTTTTCACCTCCTCCGTCGAATACAAGTCAATGATTTCACATTGTTCTGGCGCTGATACAATGGTAGACTGCGTGCATAACGTGTTTTCAACAGGGCTACTGGGCTGGTCCTCACATGCTGCCTCTGCACATGCGAGGACAGAATGTTCAACTGATTGAGGTAGGGTGTCTAGTTGGGTTGTCTGGCTGTCCTCTAAGCCGACAACCCTTGACCTTTTCCCTGCTCCCATTGCTGTGTATACTCATCCTCGAACACTAGGGCAATTTGTACGGCTTGTCCTTGATTGAAGTTCCCTAACGAGCGAGCCATGATGCTGCGCCAGATTTTCTCCTGCAGGGACAGCTGTGATGCCTCTGGGGTTGGGCATTCTGCTGCGATGTGGCCATGCGCTCCGCACCGGAAGCATTCCCCTGAGCATATCATAGCGCTGCCTGGTCGTAATGGGAATGGAGTTTCTTCTGTGACCCTACCGTCTTGGCCATTCATGGTGAACCATTGTTTCAACTGTTCATCGTAAGCTGCTCTTCCTGCTGCGTTGTCTTGGTGGTGTGGCATCTCCTCAACACGTTTCCTCAGTGTGTCCCATTCTTCTGGGGTCAATGGCTGGTGTTGACGTGTTTGGCGTGGTGTAGGAGATCCTCTGGGGACATAGTGTATACGTGGTGCCATTGTATTGGAGGGTGAATGGGTGTTAGTGTTCGTGGTTGCTGTATTGGTTTGGTTGCTTCCTAAGAAAATAGTTGCCGATGCTTCATATTTTAGATTTCACACAAAACACTGCCAAAATTTGAAGTTATGTACCCATCATTATGTTAGTTTATACTTCAAATATTTTCTTTGCATTTTGTACAGCATATAAACCACTCCTAAATATCGATAACCCCGTAGTGTTAGCATCTGGGACGCATCTGGCACGAATCTAGACATTTGCACCGGGCACTTAACATTACGCCGGACCTGCTTCCGAAATCAGGGCAGTAGACTCGTGATAATTTACTAGATTCTCAAAGTCCCTCTCATCAAATCAGTCACCAAGCGGTCTAGGCCTATCAAGTGCCTACGAGGTTCGAACATGTAAGTAGTCGTTGATTCTAACGAGACATGTATATCTAACTACCAACAGGAGACCGACAATTTCCTCAACGATGCAGGCGCACACCGACATGGTTAGGGCAGCTGCATTCTTTAATGACGGTGAATGGATCATCACTGGTTCAGACGATAAGACTCTGCGGATCTGGGATGTACGGAAGGAAACATTTGTGGAAGAGCCATTCGAGGGACACCAGAGCAGCGTATTGTCAGTCGCCATATCACCTGATGACACACGCATTGCTAGCGGAGGAGCGGACATGACAGTTATCATCTGGAACATCAAGAGCAAGCAGAAGGTACTAGATCCACTGGTGAAGCATACAGACTGGGTTCTATCGGTGTGCTTTTCTCCCGATGGAAAGAGACTCGCCAGTGGTTCGGGTGACTGCACGGTTGTTGTATGGGATGCAGAGACTGGCACAATCCTCGAGACACTCAGTCATCGTGATTGGGTCTGGAATGTAGCTTTCAGCCCAGATGGCCTGAAATTAGCCTCTGGATCGATGTGTACGATATGGGTTTGGAACACTCATACTAACGCTGAGCTTCTTCTCAAGATCGACGCTCATCAATTGTCGGTTCAAAGTGTTGTGTGGTCACCTGATGGTCAACAACTTGTTTCTGCGTCAGAGGACAAAACGGTCAAGTTCTGGAATTCGTTGAATGGAGACCAGATTGGCCCGCCTTGTACCGGCCACATTGACTCGATTCGCTCACTCGCCATCGCTTCTGATGGCTCCTTCATTGCCACTGCATCGCTCAACAACACTGTGCGCCTATGGAGTACAAAGACACACCAACAGATATCACTGGAACTCCAGCACACCGCCTGGGCTTTATGTGTTGCCATTTCCCCCAATAGAACACTGCTTGCAAGCGGAGATTATGACGGAAAGGTTTTTCTCTGGCCCATCAGAAGGATTCTCGAGCAACACAAAGTGCAGGAGAGGCTAAACGAGAGAGACGACCACATGCAACAGCGTCTCATTGTTGTTAGCATTCATTTCCTCCTTGTCTTGCATTGCACCTCAGACATTCATCATATCAGGATACTTATCTACCTCCTTCCGAATCAAATGTATGTATTTCTTCTTCAGTACAAGTTAGCACTGCATGGTTGACATACCATCACTGTGCGCAGGTTCATATTCCAGAGGGTCCTAACAGTTTCTCGGCGAACACATTCTTTGATGTTGGCCATCTCCCTCGCATCTTTCCATATTGGTTCTCACTCAGGTTCTCGCCCAGACGCCTGAAACGCCACCCGAGACCAAAGAAGTAGAGGACCCAAGGAGACACCAAGACGAAGAGAGCGACGAGGATGTTGACCCACTTGATGTGAGCCCTGTCTAGGCTCGTTTTCCCATTCTCGTTTCTAGGGTGCCAAATCAATCGCAGATAGTTGATATTATTTTCACCTCTAGACAGTGAGTTTACTGCGAGATCGGTGCGAAAATCATCTCTGACTACTCACCTCCTTTTACAGAAACAAGGATGTGATGCTCTGCAGCTGCCATTTGCGCCAGATGTAAGTATCTCTACTACTTACTGTCACGACTATAGTTAGTCACTTTCAGTCCCATTCATCAGTTTCCCCTGCGATGCTCCAAGACCTCACAGAGTCTATTACCAAGACTGGAGACTATCCTGTTGCCCGTGGCGGATTTGGAGAGATATGGAAATGTACTTATCAAACGGATCGGGGACCGATCGCGGTTCGTGCAATATTGTTTCTACCTACTTGTGCGAAGTTGACAATACGGCAGGTTGCAGTGAAATCATTGCTTGTGTACGCCTCTGATCAACTTGGGGAAGCGATGGAAAAAAAGACCAAAGTGGGTACATTGATGAAAGTCTGTTTATTAATTACGCCAACTGTTTTACAGAGGATACGCCGTGAAATAAGAATCTGCGCAAGACTCAAACATCACAATATTCTGTCTGTGTATGGCTACACATACGGCTTTGGCTTGTTCATGGCAATAGTCAGCCCCTGGGCAGAGAATGGTAATCTGACAACCTATTTGGAGCGGGAAGATGCTCACCTCACCATGGTCAGACGATTCCAGATTGTAAGTCTTGTGATATACATCGTAGATGACTGACTAGCAGCGATTATAGCTCCGAGATATTACTGAAGGCCTGCACTACCGTTCGTACTAGACTTGAGTGTCGATTCTTCCAGCTAGATCCATAATTCTTCTTTGACAGTTCATACGAACAACGTCATTCACGGCGACTTAACTGGCGTAAGTTGGGCGCTCTTCGATGATTTCACGTTGATTCAGATATTGATATTATGACATCCAGCCGAATGTGCTTATTCATGGCGATGGCACAGCTTGCCTCGCTGACTTCGGTCTGTCCCTTGTGTACTCTGAAGTCTTGAGCGTCTCTCTGGCTTCCTGGACCTCGACTTTCCACGGAAACTTTCGGTGGCTGGCTCCAGAGCTACTTGGAGAGCCGGACGATGAATTTCCAATACGACCAAGCACGTGCAGTGATGTCTATTCTTTTGGCGGTATCATGCTACAGGTACATCTCGGAAATTTTCACCCTCCCCACTGATATAGTTAGTTTTAGGTCCTGACCTGCAGACCTCCCTACTATTATCTAAGTGAAGCTGCGGTCATTCAACGCATAGGCAATGGTGTCAAGCCTTTGCGATCACGTTATCCTGCATTCTCTGACAAATACTGGAATTTCATTGAGGAATGTTGGTCAGATGCACCTCAGGATCGTCCGTTGGTCGAGAGAGTTGCCAGGGTGATTGGGTATGAACAGGACTTGCTATCCCACTCTTGACTTGTCTTCTATGGCGTAATATGTTGAGGGTAAGATCCTGAATGTGCATCACACTTCCTAGTATAACATCATCATAGATTTGCAGAGACGCCTAGTATGTTCGCTGTGTATGACGTGTAGTGGCAAATAGGTATGAACAGGACTTGCTATCCCACTCTTGACTTGTCTTCTATGGCGTAATATGTTGAGGGTAAGATCCTGAATGTGCATCACACTTCCTAGTATAACATCATCATAGATTTGCAGAGACGCCTAGTATGTTCGCTGTGTATGACGTGTAGTGGCAAATAATATATTGATCGAAACCATTCTCTTCCGACTCCCGCCCAAACGTCCATGGCAGGACAACATCAGAAGGAAACAAGGTTGAAAGATCTGTTCGTTCCGAAGGAAGAAGACGACGGTGGGATTCATTATGTCCATCTCATTTTGCATAGCGTCCACGCAACGGAATTGTAGAAAACACATGTAGGTAGCCTGTCCGAGACAAGTTTTTAGGCTTTGGGTTGCAGTTGACGTGCTTTTTGCTTCTCCTTGTCTGACGACGACCGGAAGGGATTGAAAAACATATTGGCACTAGGCAAGGGAGTCGATGGAGGGCTCTTTGCTTAACGTTATCAAAGTGAAAAAAAAAGGAAAGAAAATCAACAGCTTCTTTCTGGGGTGGCTTAGTACCGCGGTGTTGAGCGGAATGTGGCACTGGTCTCACCAGACATGCCAGAATGCGATATATCCGGGTGCTGACTTCACCATTTACTTGCCGCAGAGAGTTTAAAGCAATTGATTTAACCTGAACAGCGCCCGAACAGGTATTAAACCAAGCAAAGGTACAAACCGAGAGAGTGAATTTTGAAGAGCAACCCTTCCATGTACTTGAAACGCAGCGCCGCCAACTGCGAAGATCTCCTCACGTGTAAAATGTCGAAGCTCCAAGCAGGTGATGACGCTGCGCCTCCAATTTTAGGCAATGTCATGAAGGAAAGGAACAATTCTGGGATAACATTAGCAACGAGCAGCCGAAAAATCCAAGGTATGAACCTTGGGCTTTCCATATTGACTGACTTGAATGCGAAAATGCACGGATGTAGTCTCACAGCGGATAGATCATTATTTTCGGGATATAGCCACTCGAGTCTGCTGGAGAGGAATAAATATAGCTGCTGATTGCTTCTGCACAGGGACTAAAGGAATAACTGCATTCAGTTTGACTCGAACACTACTCCTTCCCGGGATTCAGCCTGACGGCCTTGGTTGGCTGCGATTCAGTATATTTTACCCTCCACTTGAGTGACCTGGACGTCTTGCTGGATGCAGGAGGTTCGGGCGGTACTATTCGGACGACCACCCTTGACATGCATGATCACTCACCTATCAGCTTATCATACCTTCTCATACTCAGTCAAAATGACCTCGTTGGGAACGTCCGGTGTATGCTGAAGTTCGAACATAGGTCGGGAGAAACGTGCGGAGTGAGGAGGGAGCGCAGGATGCTGTCAAATGATTGTCATAACCATCAATATGGATCTTATGTATAGGAAGACGCGCATAGCGCCGGTCGCAAACATTAGCGCTTTGTCTACACAGCAAGTTCATTTCTGTGAAGCGAATACGAGGATAACGCATGGGATACAGCTTTAGAAGTGGAATGGAATAACCGCCCAAATTCCTCAACTCCCAACCAGACATCCATTGATCTCTGTTGATCGACTCGTCTGAAAGGTACTTCCAGTGAGTGGATCTCTAGGCTCATCTGTCAGTAAAAGCTGACGACTTGTTTACCAGCGACTTCGGATATCCATAAAGATCTCTTGCGCATTCTCGAATTTCGCAGCACCTGCATATGTTATCCGTCTTGTTGGTGAGGACTGAATTCAGTGAGCATATTGTCTCATAAGCAATGGCTTGTGTGGTTCTGATAAGTATCAAATTGAAGGGGCAAAAGATAGGCCCCTGGACGCATCCACCAGCAACCATTGCCGTTGCCACAAAACGTGGTCGGTTTCCAAGATCCCGGCAGGCTTCTCTCGTATATACAGTCCGCAATCTGCCATAGTTGAGCCTCCGAGCACTAACTATGTCTTCATCCACCAGTAAGATGGCAGCGATCACGCCGCGCCAGACGATTCGAGGTCATACCAAGTGGGTGAATGGTGTTGTACACTTGCCTGGCAAACGACACATCGTCACATGTTCGTGGGACAGCTCACTCCGACTATGGGACCTAGAGAGCGGTGCACAGATAGGTGAAGACTGGTGGGACGGGGAAAACACAATGTGGTCTATGGCATTGTCTCCAAATGGTCAGACAATTGCAAGTGCAGGCGGTGATTACGATGTGAGGCTGTGGGACGTCAAGACGAGGAAGGTCATTTCGAAATGGACCGGACACACCCATGTTGTGCGCGCATTGTGCTGGAGTGCAAATGGTGAGCGAATAGCGAGTGGATCCTGGGATGGTATGGCAAGAGTCAGGGATGTCAACAGCGGCAAAACTGTCCTGACAATCAAAACCGGGCACACATGGGTGTATGCGGTGATGTACTCGCCTGACTCGTCAAAACTTGCGACGGGCGGAGACAAATCTATTAAAGAGGACACAGCTGTAAAAATCTGGGATGCGGAGACGGGCGAGCGTCTTAACACACTCAAACACGACATCACAGTTTGCAGCTTGGCATGGACGTCGGATGGGAAGAAGCTTATCTCCGGTTCATATGGCCCGATTAGGATATTCGACACTGCCACTTGGCAGCAGATCGCCACCCTTGAAGGTCACGAGCACTATGTCTCCGCCATCTCCTTATCTCGGAACAACCGCTTCCTTGCAAGTACATCAATCGATAAAACAGCGCGTCTATGGAATCTCGACGCCAACCTCCAAGTCGGACCACCTCTCCAGCACGAGCAGGATTTGCCTTCTGTAGCCCTTTCCTCTGATGGAAAGGTGCTAATCACTGGTTGTGGAAACAATAACGCGTATATATGGGATGTTCACGCCATCCTCAAAAAAGCTGGCCTTGAAGACCTCCTCCCGTCTATTCCTAATGTAAATCTCATGGTCCTTGGGTAAAAAATACACTAACATCCCACTCGCAGGTCCCGATTCGAATGTCGTTAATGAATGTACGTGACTTATTCCTCAATCTTTTCAGCCACCTCAAGGTTATCGCTCTAGAACGATGCTACACGACGTCCACCTATTCAAGCCCGTCAAATACCACAAGCATTTTTCGACGGGGTACAAAATAGTGCCCAGGTGAGTTATCTGTATTTTTGACCAGTTCTTGTTCTTACCTCTGTACTTTCAGTCCTCTGCAACACGCGGTACCCATCCTCGTTCTCCTGCACAACACCCTCACAGTACTCTGGCATCCCTTCTAGAACGCTTTTCATCGCTCTTCCGCCACTCTCGCTTTGATACCGATGGAGCAATTGAACTCCAGCAACGCCCAACGCAGTCCATATTCTCTCGTAGTCCTCCTATTGTTGAAGTCTCTGCAGTACGGGACAAAAAAGTATGTTTTTCTTCTGAAGTATATCTAATTGCCGTGGTTTAACGATTTCTTGTCAGCCACTGTTTGTTGCTCGCCGGCCAATACATGACAAGGAAAAACGAGCACAACAACAGCAAACTCAATCGCACAACCAAGCCGAGGTGTTATCATCAGAAACTCAACCCTCCGATGCCTCGACCGCCGGCACACCTCCTACTCCAGGTACTACCGCACTACGTGCAAGACCTGCGCATTCGCGACTCGTACGATTGTTGTCTCATCTCGTGCTTTTTCTCTGCTGCGCATCCCCTCAACATGCCGGTGGCAATGTACAACCAACACAGCTGCAGGAAAGTCAATCGCAAGGCCATGCTACATCGCCACAAACACAGCACCAGCAAGGTCAATCACAAGGTCAACCCCAGGCTCAGGCGTCATCATCGCAGACTCGGCCTGCCACCCCCTCCACGTCCGCAACACCTACTGCTATTGATGCCCGTACTACCGCAGCAAGGAAGCAACCACGCCCCCTTCCATTGCGGACCCGTTTCATTCTTTTTCTCTGTTGTGCATCTCCCCCGTATGCAGATGGGCGCTAACACTACAGCATATGGACACCTATCTCATCTTTGAATCTGGTTCTTTTTTCTAATCTCTTTGTTCACGCCGAGAATCTGCATATTTGATTTCACCACTTCCTTGATCTCAGGTTGGTTTCAATGCTATGTCGTCAAGCCTCATTTTATTGCACATTTCGTGCGCAAGTCATCCCATCTTGGTGGTGTGTCTAGATAGCCCAAAATGTTTCATATCATGTAGGATTCACCTTTCTTCGTTGGCTGCTTTTCTTTGCAGTTTCGTTTTGGACGCTAACGGAAGCGTGAACAGTCAATATTAATATTGTATCGAGCCGACACGGAGATCACCTGGCCATAGTCTCAACCATTCTCATGTACACGCTCATCGATGGCTTTCTCCCTCCTCTCACCAAACATGTAGACATGCGAGTAACAATCACTTTCACTCAGCCTTTTTGTCGAAGCCTTAATTAAGCTTACTTACCTTTAAATTTGACTTGA
This sequence comes from Suillus subalutaceus, assembly GCF_016647625.1. NCBI lineage: Eukaryota > Fungi > Basidiomycota > Agaricomycetes > Boletales > Suillaceae > Suillus > Suillus subalutaceus. The sequence continues at coordinate 21,326 of NW_024540436.1, forward strand.
GCGTTCCAACCTTAGAATATTTCTGACGCTAAGCGCTGAGGTCCAAGAAATATTAAGCTTCATTGCTAGAGTTTGGAGGATCAAGAGTGATGTGAGCACTATCGTGTATACACCGTCAGCCGAGACTCGCCGTCTAGGACAACTGCTGCGAAGCTGATGTATGACCGGGGTAGAACATAAACAAATTCACCATGCGTCATCGTTCCGGGCTTCCCATACCGATTGACTCGACTGCAAAAATACGTGGATGTAGCCTTGCATTGGATAGGTCGTTGGTCTCGGGACATAGCCATTCGAGTCTTCCGTAGTGGAATAAATATAGCCACTGATGAGTTTTGCACAGAGACTAACCAGTAGGGTAGCGTGTTGTGAAGTGGTCGACCGTCAACAAATCGATTCAACTCACCAGCGTCAGAGCATGCCCGACCACCTGAATTGAAGCGCTTAAGAAGGCGGAGAATTAAGATATGAGTGTTACTTGAGCGTATCAATATAAAAAGAGTCACAAGAGCGACAACACTACTGACACATTATAGTGAGAGGCTCTTCCAAATCAACTTTCTTGGTAAAACGGGACCTGATAGCAGCACATGGAATCTGCTCGTCGGTCAACTCCACTCTGCCATGATCTGCTCCTCTTTTTTTTAGTTCCAATTTCTGTCCTATTTGAGAGTAAACTCTATGAAGGACTTTACATTATAGTCTACTGGACCCCCTGTGTCCTGTCGCGATCTGCTCCTTCCACTTGCGATCTCTAGGCTCCTCTGGGAAGACGGAGTAGTTGAACGGAGTCAAATAGGGATCCTGTCTCTCCCTTCGTGCCATGACGATAGAATGTTGCGAGAGCGAGCGTTGAGAAATTCAATTGTCCAGGGATATTGTTCTGCGCATGTAAGTAATGAATAAAAATGCGTTGGAGGCCCCCCGATAATGCAGCTACAATATTTCTAGTGTTCTGACGTCCATCATGTTACGACTAGCAGTCATGTCCTTGACTTGTGCAGTGATATCGCAATCAGAGGCGATTCTCTTGTACTCCCCACCACGCTGCTGTGCTAGCAGGAGTGCGCCAAAAGGTTGTCCAAGTCGAACGATCAACCTCAACGCTCGTGAGTGCGACTCCAATTCAACTGATTCATATTGTTTAGGAGATCGGCCCAGCTCTAGCAGAGACGAGGGCGTGAACGAGGGAATAGACGAGGGTGTAGGCCGCAAAGACAAGGGAGTAGACAACCGCGAAGAACAAGCCGCCATAGCCTCATCGTCAGCAAAGTCAGGCAGCCCGAGGTCACAACGATTCCACGGGCGGACAAGCAGGAATGTCTGCTGCGTGGGCCCTGCCCGTGAAAATTGAAACAGTCTATCTTCCGTATTGATCAACAAGTCTTGAAGCCCGTCCGCTTTGACATTGTAGGTGAAACATGTCTCGTGACCTTGATCATTCCTTTGTCTGATTTCTGTGATGGGGAATGCTATGCATGGCAGTTGCAGCCTGAAGTTCGCGAAACGAGGAGCGCTGAGGTTGTCAAGGAGGGTATAGATTCGAAACTGACTCCACACTAGTCACAGTATGTCGCAACAGGGAAACTGATGTCTGAGTCTCTGGACGATTTTGATCCCCTCTCTCGCTGGGATAGAAAAAATTGAATATATATTTAATTAATTCCTAGAGTATGGTTAAAATAAGTGCACTCTGTATCTCAAAGCACTCACGATGGACATGGTATATATAGATTTCCAACAGCGCGATACCGGTTCTGCTCTAGGCCATAGGAGTTGAGGGTGGAGAAATGATTTTTTGGAGTGCCACTGCATATGTTGATCATTAACGAGGATACAAAGTGTTTGGAATTCATTTCGAGCGACATAAGATAGTGTTTGAACATAATCTGTGACGGAGCCGCCTCGCATAAGCCGTGTCAATTTCACCTGGCCGGATCAGTCCTTCTTCCACGTTCCTTCTCACGCGTCATGCATTCATGTTTGAATCGTTACTATGAGCTCATGATTTCATTGCTTGCAGTGTCTACCAGCACCATTACTATTTCATCCCATGCACTGGTCTCATTGTGTGCTCGAAGTACAGTCGGAACAACACTTTGAATTCCACCACATTAATATGCAGGCTTGCCATAGCCAACTTACTAACACACTTTGACAACACCAGAGCTGCGGCCTGTATAATTCTATTCTGGAGACCGAGCTCTCTTGACTTTGTGTCCTCTTCATTGCACTGTGATGCACACACAATAACCTGCTGCTATGAACTGATGGGAATTGTGTGACTCTAGTGGTGATCGAAGTCAACGTGTTGACCGTGCTTTTAAATAATGTTTGGCCCGGGCTCTGCCTTGAAAGGATCAGACGCCCATTCCCTTCTCACACGCTTCTCATTGTTCCCCACCGTTTCGCTCACACTGACCTACGACCACTCGTGATGAGTGAAGACCATAGGCTAGATTCTCCTCCAGGAGCCTCCAGATCCAGCCGGGCAAATGTTGCCGAAAGCTCGGTATGTCGTCTCCATCAACAAACCCAGGGTCCTCTGTACAACCCTGGACAGTGCTGGACAGAGCCACAGAGCCCACAGAGAGGGTTCTCTCTGTGCAGCTCTGTACAGAGTCGTACAGTGTAATGTATGATACTGTACAGAGCTGCACAGAGCGGTACAGAGTGTTAGCTACACTGAGCAAAACAATACAGAGCATTGGGTAGGCCAGACAGGAATACTGCAGAATGCTCACAGCATCACTACAGAAAGTGCACAGTAATTGAAACCAAACAAATCATGATGTCATTGCGTCATACTACAATCAGGTATCCTACAAAAATGCTAAAAACACGATCAGTCCAGTTGGAGTTTCAAGCCCCAGTCATGGCGCCTGTTTGGATCATCGCGAGTCAGGATTCTGCATAGCCGTCAGAAAATGATACAAATGATAAAAAAAGCTTCACAATACCCTGCAGTACGAGCCCATTTCTTTCTGGCGGCCCGGCATTTCTTTGCATGATAGTGGTCCTTCTGCACATCATGGTAGAGCTGAATGACGCTGTCGTAGATGGGTTGATATAAATTGGCGACGAATTTCATTTGCTTGTAAGTACCGGTCTTGTACTCGTCGATAGCGGCAGCAAGCTAGTTAGAGATGAATGAGCGAAGACGATTATCCGAGCCTGAGATCACATACCGCAGTCGCTGCAAGTGCAACGGCACCTTCGGGGACAGCATCGGCGAACAAGTCTGGAAATGACTTCGCGAGCGCGTTCTCACCCTTGTAAAAATAGGACATACAAAAGCTGCCCAGGGCCTCGTTTGCAAGATTATTGGTCCTGCCCTAATACACACCGCGTGAGTCAGTAAGTGCGGGGCTATTTCTCATTAACCTGCCTGTGCATCTACTCCATCCCGTAGGAAAGCACCATTCTGCAACAATGTTTTGACGTTGTCACGCACCTCCCGCTCATAGTCGTTCTCGTCGTCAACATCGGGTGGAAGAATTTCGTAATGTGCCAGAACAATCGGACGCGCAGCCTTTTTCATTTCGGAACGCATAGTAGCGCGATCGTCCCATAGCTAAAATAATTGTTAGCGTGATCCGACAGAGTAAGAACACAAATACCAGGACTGCCATATCAGATTTATATTCATCCCAGTATCCGTCGTCAACACCAACACCCTGGGATCCAAAGTCTTCGAGTGTTTCTAAGAGATATTCAATACCCTTGGTTTTGAGAAAATCACTGCGCTTTGACGCTGTGCTAGTGAGCAAGCCTAGGCGTGATTTCTTCTTTGCGGCCTCTAGTAAATCCTTCCAAGAAGGAGGATAGAAGCGAATGTTCTGCGCAGTTGCTTTGATCATCCGCGTTCTCTTGCGTGGTACTACAACCTCCTCTTCAGAAGAAGATTGAGCTGAATCTTGAGTAGTAGCGCGACGACGCAAAGTCTCGAGCTCATCCAGGTCAGGCATGCGAGGGCGACAGTTCTTTGCGCGATGGTCAGAAGTGACTGCAAGCACTCGATTGCGTCCCGATAAAATATTTGAAGGGTTTTTGTCGTTGGAAACTCGGTAGTGATTTTTTGATACTTCCATTGAGGGGGAGCTGGGAGCAATTCAACACGTCCTCGGAGTTCTCGCGAAGAGCGAAATGACAACGGGAGTGTTTTGGTCTGAACATAAGTTTAGACGAAGAAATTTAGAGGATAGATGAACTCACAAATTCAAGATTGAGGTACTCGTCGATTTCGGCCATGCTAAGATCGGACCGAAGAATATACGATGCCATCTCCCAGTCCGGTTTGCTAGCGAAAGGAAAGTATTGGTTTTGCTCCCTCTCTGCAGCATATTCATCCTCGTTGAATTGGTCCATGAAAGTCTTCCCAACACCCCACGTCTTGCCTGCACCGTCATAAAACTCCACTTCTTCACCGTAATCTGCCTGCGAGCCTGAAGACCCATACTCTGCTCCAGTGTCGGCATCAACTCCATGGTCCATATACTCCGGGTCAAAGGTCGGGTCCGTGTCGTTGTGGAGAGGAAATTGAGGACTTGGAGCTTGTGCTGGTCTTAAGATGCGAACTAGGTTACCATCCCACTTGTAACAGTGAGAAGAAGGCTGATTCAGGTGTTGCAGAAAGCGTCCCTCATTCTTAAAACGCTTGCTGCAGGAGGGGCAGCGCATATCGAAGGTGTGAAGTAAGTCATTGAACTCATTTGGATTCAATATTGTCCCGGCAATTTCCGGGACGACGCAAACTGTAACTACAATGTCGAAGTGTCGTTCAAGCTATGCCTCACCATCTCAATCATCTCAATCCCCGTATTCGCTATGTCGAGGCCAACAAATCTCAGATTCTGTAACTCCTTCCGACATCTCAGATGATACATCTGACTCCTCGGAAGTGTATAATATGGTGAGTTATGGGCTGGATTCTAACACTTGCCTTGAATCAGTTTTATCTACAGTACATACGCCGCTACCCAAATGAACCATTTGACGCTTACATGGACTCAATGCCGGAGACTTCAGAGGAAGCATCTTACCTGCTCGAGATGGCACGAGCTGATCTCGAAGTTCGACGTCTCGAGAAGGACCTTGCTGAGCGGCTTCTTCATCAATTTCGCATGCGCAAACACCACCTACGACTTCGAGCGAAGAGGGCAAAGAGAAATTTTGGAGATGCGGAAGCTAATGTAGGGCGCACACGCGCTCTCGTGGTGAGGTGCGGGTTTGTCTGCTCAGAGCGGTCACTTTGGTCTCCTCGTCCAAAATCCACCATCAAGTCATGTAAGCGAATTCGTTCTTAAAATCGGTATGCAGTCGCTGATGAGTACAGCTGATTAGAATATCTGTCTGTTGGATGTTGCATTGTGACCATAGCCTTGTACTGTGTACATGATTGTCAATACATATACGCATTGCACATTTTATATTTTAGCTATCTGTTGAAGTACTTTATTAAATGAATATAAGTTGTCACGCTGTGAAATGCATTCTCCGAGATCTTGTGTTTTGATGAAGACCAGCAAGATATTGATATTAATCTATAATTTACATCACATTTTATCGCCTGACCCTGTGCACTGTGCGAGACTGTGCCGCACTGTCACTCTGTGCGCTCTGTGCGCTGTACCACTGTGGGGCTGTGCTAGTTGTGTCGCTGTGGGAATCTTGTATCCAAAACCGGTAGTTTGCTGATGTCTGAGATCCATCGCTGCCCTTATACATTTTCCATCTAGAACCAACCTCGTAGAGGAATCCGTCAGTCCCTGCGGAAATTGAAGAATGCGTTAACCAAAAAACTTCCTGTGCGTGGACGTGAATGCTGACTGTCCTGAATATGGCTAAGATTGTGCAGAAACGCTTCAAGCGAACAAGCAACAGCACCACTGCGGTCCAAAACGTTGAAGCCGAAGGGGCTTCATCGAGTCAGAAAGTCGAGGTAAGTGCTTGAACTTGCTATCCTAGTCCTTCGGTTTTCTTAGAGGCGCCCAGGACATGCTGCATCTTAATCCTTCCGACGACAACAAGCATCCCACCACATCTGAGATTCCCAGCGACTCCATGAACCAAGGGCTGTCTGGAGAGCCTGCTCCTCAGGTATTTTCGTCAAATATTTTGATTTTCTTCTCTAATTTCAGCGGTCTTACGGTTCAGGCTGCTCCTTCTGGCGAGGAGGAAGGGCCTAATCCCCTATTAGTTGATGCTGAACTTCAGGGTGCCTGTGATGGTACGGAAAACATGAGACTGCTCGGGGGACATGCGACTTCTATGACATCCGCCGCCAACAATGCCCCAGCAGGTCTCGCTGCCGCGGATAATTTTGCAACGACGTATCTCCAACCTATAAAGATTATAAATGCTTTCCTTGAGAAGATCGCGGATGTATGGGCCATTCTTGTTGATTGGAAACGAACTAATCAAGTTGTATAGGTACATCCGTACGCAAAGATAGCGCTGGGTGTACTGTCTGCTGCATCCAGTGTACGTCCGGCTTCTCCAGAGTCCAGTTTCCTACTCAGAAGTCGTAATTCCATGTAGATTATAATCGCTCAGGCAGAACGCGACAAATCGATCAACAATCTTCTCCAGAAATTGGCTGGAATTTACCACTTCATGACTCAAGATGACAGCCTTGGAAAATTTGAATCGATGCACGATATCGTTGGAAAGAGCATTCAGCAGACTCTTGAGTGTGCCCGTTTCATCAAGAACTACTCGGAGACGAAGAGCTTTTGTGAGTCACAGTCACCAAGTTATCGTACATCGAGTATCAATTCTATACTATTATCGTAGGGAAGAGACTTGGGAAAAACGTTCTTTCAGAGACCGATAACATCATTAAACAGTACAGCGACACTTTGGACCTCTTTATGCAACAATTTCGGGACCAAGTTGATTGGGACGTGGCCGTCTTCATCGATCGTACAGGTAAGGATTCTGAAACCCTTCTGTCTTTACATTCCCTCACACCGTTTCAGGCGATACCCTGGATCTCTTGGACATCGCTTATGCAAAGGACGCTGGACTAAAGACCACGAAACAGTGCCTAGCAGAGACGTGCAAGGAGATTCTCTCCCAGATTACAGATTGGATCAACGGCAGTGGAGATGCTGCTGAACGTGTGCTGTGGCTATCTGGCCCTGCAGGCACGGGCAAATCGGCCATCGCTCATACGATTGCAAAGCGGTTCAGTGATAAGGGGATGCTCGGTTCATGTTTCTGCTTCGACAAGACCGAGAAACGCCATGAAAAAGTTTTCTCCACCATCGCTCGTGACCTAGCTGATCATGATCCGGAGATGAGACGAGCATTGGCGGATGCGGTCAAAGATTCTGCTGCACTGAAGAACTCGACGGATATTTTCCAGCAGTGGGAGAAGCTTCTGATGGAACCACTGAAGAAATCCTCTGGGTCAAGTGTGGGACTTGTCTTGATCGTAATCGAAGCGCTGGACGAGAGCGGCGGAGTAGAGACACAGCGGGACCTTCTCCACATACTTGCCGGTAAACTTCAGAAAAAAGGTCTTCCCAAAATCACAGAGCTCCCATCCAACTTTCGGATTCTCGTTACCTCTCGTCCACTTCACGATATCGAAGGTGCATTTCACAGTGCTCAACATATTCTACAGTTATCCATGGACGAGATTCCAACAGCAGTGGCGAAGCGCGACATCTGCACTTTTATATGTGACAAACTAGAAGGGCTGTCGCATTTTGGTGACAAAGAGTTTGGAAACCTCGCTATGGAAGCCGATGGACTTTTCGAGTGGGCACATCTTGCATGCGAATATATTAAAGGATGCCCTCCCGGCATAAACCCAAGGTCTCGCTTTGAAAATGTCATGAACCGCGATCCTGGGAAATTGACAAACGAGTTGTATAAAATGTATCGGCTTATTTTGGCAGATATCTGGCCACGAGATCAGTATGACAATGACTCAGAGTACCAGAAAGCACTGGCGGGGTTTCGTTCCGTCATGGGACAAATGCTCAGTACGGCCGAACCCCTCCCATTTGAGTCTCTCACCGCCATGCGGGACTATTTTCCAAATCACAACAAGCATCACAGTGTGGACATTATACGGCATATGGGATCCCTCCTTAGCGGCACAAGGGACTCGCATATCCCCGTCAAACCCCTTCACGCATCCTTCCAAGAGTTCCTCACAGACGAACCATCCAGCGAAGACTTTTTCGTCGAGGTGACGAAGGCGCAACACCACGACTTAGCGTTGGCATCACTTCGAGTAATGGAACATGGCCTTCGCTTCAATATATGCGATTTAAAGTCATCGTACCTCCCTAATCGCGAAGATACAGGACTGCCTCAACGAATCAAAACATCCATTCCCCCACATCTTTCCTATTCCTGTCGATTTTGGGCTACTCACGTTCAAACAAAGGACTTTGACGATGAGCTCGCAACGGCGATCAGATCATTCTTTGACGATGAACGACTGCTCTTCTGGATCGAAGCACTCGGACTTCTCAATGCGATCAGAGGTGCAATTATTGTGCTTCCACTCGTTTCCAAGTGGCTGAAGGTGGGTACATGCCTACGAGGCAGTATTGGCCGAACAGCTCATAAATAAATACAGGGCCATTCTGGATACGAAGATTTGTGGACCACCACGATGGATGTACAAAGGTTCATCCTAGTGTTTGGTGGTATGATCTTGCACAGCACGCCACATCTGTATTTATCAGCGCTCCCATTCTCGCCCGTCAACTCCACCATGGCTACCAAATTCACGGCAAGGTTTCCGAATAATCTTTGTCTAGCATTAGGCCGTGATTTGAACTGGGCGGTTGTTCAGACCATAATCAGTGGGCACAATAGTTTTGATAAAGTTCTATCAGTTGCGTTCTCACCGGATGGTACTCGCATCGCGTCTGGTTCGGACGATAACACTGTACGGCTGTGGGATGCATGGACAGGACAGCCATTGGGTGAGCCCTTGAAGGGGCACACTGATCCAGTTACATCAGTCTCATTCTCACCGGATGGTACTCGCATCGCGTCTGGTTCTTGGGATAAGACTGTGCGGCTGTGGGATGCAGGGATGGGACAGCCATTGGGTGAGCCCTTGAAGGTGCACACTAGTTCGGTTTCATCAGTCTCGTTCTCACCGGATGGTACTCGCATCGCGTCTGGTTCTTGGGATAAGACTGTGCGGCTGTGGGATGCATGGACGGGACAGCCATTGGGTGAGCCCTTGGAGGGGCACACTATGTCGGTTTCGTCAGTCTCATTGTCACCGGATGGTACTCGCATCGTGTCTGGTTCGGACGATAACACTGTGCGGCTGTGGGATGCATGGACAGGACAGCCATTGGGTGAGCCCTTGGAGGGGCACACTAGTTCGGTTGAGTCAGTCTCATTCTCACCGGATGGTACTCGCATTGCGTCTGGTTCGAGAGATGACACTGTGCGGCTGTGGGATGCAGGGACGGGACAGCCATTGGGTGAGCCCTTGAAGGGGCACACTGATCCAGTTACATCAGTCTCGTTCTCACCGGATGGTACTCGCATCGCGTCTGGATCTTGGGATAACACTGTGCGGCTGTGGGATGCATGGACGGGACAGCCATTGGGTGAGCCCTTGGAGGGGCACACTGGAGGTATTTTGTCAGTCTCGTTCTCACCGGATGGTACTCGCATCGCGTCTGGTTCAGATGATTGCACTGTGAGGCTGTGGGATGCAGGGACGGGACAGCCAGTGGGTGAGCCCTTGGACGGGCACACTGGTTCGTTTTCGTCAGTCTCGTTCTCACCGGATGGTACTCGCATCGCGTCTGGTTGTTTGGATGACACTGTGTGGCTGTGGGATGCAGGGACGAGAGAGCCATTGGGTGAGCCCTTGAAGGGGCATACTAATGCGGTTTGGTCAGTCTCATTCTCACGGGATGGTACTCGCATCGCGTCTGGTTCGGGTGATATGACTGTGCGCCTGTGGAATGTAGTGAAAGTGCAGTCATCCCCTATGTCCAGAGAGCCAGATTTCTCCCCATTCTCGCTGCATCGAAGCACCGCACCTCCCACCCAAGAAAGCTATACCACGCCAACCAATGTTTGTAACGATCACTTCATTTCCTTCTCGTCTAGCCTGGAACATGCCCTCCCCAACCCCGCTGACTTGCTCGAACCCTCTCATCATAATTGTAATTCAACCCCTTTCTTCCTGCAGGCTGACGGATGGATCATGGGACCCAACCATCGGCTCCTTTTCTGGGTACCTCCCGCTTCCCGTTATCTATTTTTATACTCCTGGCACTGCATTGGTGATCCCGAGAGGAGGTGCTGAGCTTGATTTGAGGCGCATGGTACATGGGACACACTGGTCGAGTTGCCGAGATACGTGAGTTCTTAGTCTTTACCATCCGTCTTCGCAGTTGCTAACATCAGGACTTCTAGCTCCATGTAACGATGATTTTATTGCCGCAACATCCAGTGTATCGTTTGATTCTTTGATTCCTTGTCAATTTCTATACCTAGTACCCAGCCTGAATTTTTTTGTTGTCTGACTGAATAGTCTGCAGAGGTTAACTAGTTAATATGTACTCTCTAGTTACTAGGTACATTCACAGTAGCGTCTTCGATGTTCGTCGTTTCTGTTTTCGACTTTCCGATGAACCTAATATTTCCACATGTGTCACTGAGACTTCGATGTAGCGAAGTGGCGAACATCGAACAAGACTGAGCTCCTTAGTAAGCACATTGTTGCAGCCCAACTCTTGCACGCCGTGGTCTATGCGCTTCGAAGACCTGTGGCCACTAAACTGACGGCAATCAGTGAAGACAAGAAGGACAAATTGTTATTGTTTTGTGATGGCGTGAGGTGCTACAAAGAAACTGCTAGTGACCGAAGGGATAAACTATTTGTTGGGTATTTGGGCGAAAGCCCGCATGTCCTATGAGGTTCAACGAATGCCAGGCAGTGGAGAAGTCATAAGGAAACTTCGAACGTCGTCAGATGAGCCTTTTGGTGAGTGATTTGCTCCTCATTCATACACATCAACTGACATTTCGTAGTTGTCCCTTTCCACCCGTTCGTGATATTCACCTTCCCTCACACTGAACGTCACCGTTGTCTGGGCACCTCTGCGGCGCTGTTAGACCTCACCCACGTGCAATCAAGGTTCAAGTTCATGACGCTGCAGAGACAGGGCCAGATATTTCTTCCCTGTCGATTTTCATGTCGGGCTGGCACTCCGTGAAAATTATTGGCTCGATAAAGTATCCCTCTTGGCCAATCTGCTTGCCGCCAAGGTGCCCCGTAGCACCATCGTCCTTGCTAGAGGTTATGTGTCCCATGATGAGTTTCACGGGTGTCAAAGTATGCGTTATAATAAAATTGGATAAACGAACCTCAAATTGAGTCTTGGACACCTGTGGCCCTTGATATGCATCGGGTGAAAAAGGATCGCCAACTTTTCAATCATTCATGCCGAAGATGGTGAGACAGTTGTTGCATAATCATCGTATCCCTAACAACTATCTAGAGGTGGTTGAACAGGTTAATGATACGTTATATGGGTTTGTTTCATCGGTGTTCATGAAGGATATCGACAGAGCGATCCGCGTTGCACACGCTCTCAAAGCCGGCACTGCATTGGTTCGTTTTTTTTCCGTTATCCCATCCTGCATCATTAAGACTGAAATATCGATGCCCTTCGAAGGCTTCAAGCAGTCGGGAATTGGTCGTGAACTGAGCGAGTATGCTTTCGAAAAGTAAGCTCATGTCCTTCAAAATGACGCCGCACCAATGACATTTAGCTATATGAACGTTAAAGCTGTTCATGTCAACATTGGCATTCGATTGCGATCGCTTAGGACTCTCGCATCTTCAAGTTGTAGCTCAACCATGAACACCGTTCGTCGGCTCTGTAACTGACAGGAGAAATGTTTAATGAAAACTAATGGCTTTGGGATAGAATTAAATTGCGTGACCTACGTATTTTTTGGACGCTCTGATTACAGGCTGTTCGGGTCCAATGAGGGTGCACACATGGTTGCCATGTGTGACGAGGAGTATGTGGTGCTCCCTTCCAACTCGGAGCCTTGATCGGTTCCAACACGAGGCAACACTCTGGCAACGAGTGATGAGTGCCCTGTTACCCTTGCAAAATACTTCTCGAGGATGGCGAGTATCTGGGACCAGCAAAGCGATGGGCAACTAACAACCCGAGTCATAGATTCAGTCCTCGTCGTTGCTGTTGACGTTCGCATTGGCGAGCGCTAGAAAATTGTCCTGTTCCGGTGGTCAAGATATTTGCCGCTGTTCCTATTATTCGGGTAAGTCAGAGGGTAATTTGCAACTGACGAGGTTTTCGAGGTCTTGTCCTTACTACATTCCTATGTCACGTTGCACGCACCCTGTTTTTCGGGAACTTTGGACAGCCGAAGTACTTCGGAAGGGTGCATAACGGGGCACTGACATCACTCCTTGAGTGTTACCTCATGTCAGAACCGATCAAGGCTCCGAGTTGGACTACATACTCCTCGTCACACTCCACGGTGGCCGTGCATGCATCCTAATCGGACGCGAACAGCCTGTCATCAGCATCCGAAAATTACATAGGCCACGCAATTAAATCTAATCCAAAGCTGTTAGCCGACGAATGGTTTACCCCAGAATTTTTGTAAGATATAAAAGCAGGTCGTCTTCCTGCTACCTGGGAGCTATTGAAACACAACAGATCCCATATTACCTCGTACAACCAATGCGTTTCTCCTTCTTCGCCGTCATTGCTGCTCTGACAGCAGTTATGTCCGTCAGTGCCACATCAGCTGTTTTCAGCAGGGATGATGATTGTGTTGAACCTGACGGTTATTGTAACTCCACCATGACCTGCTGTGATGATTTCAAGTGCGATGATTATGTAAGTTTGCTTTAGATTCACTGGCAGGATCCAACTTCGTGACTCACCCTTTTCGCTTTGTCATAGTACAGTGCATGCCTTCCTCCTACGTGAAGATTAATTCAGAGATTTGTTACCTCGCGAGAGTGAGTTGTGTTTCTGCCTTCCTATTGAAGTTGCTCATGGCTCGATTTCTTAGCTATTTGCTGAGTTGGTCGTTATGATCGCTGTTGGGTCATTTTCACTACCACTTGAACAATGGGAGACCTTGAATCGAGTAGAGGAATATCTCGTGCTTAATATGATCATTTGACTCGAAAACGCAACATATGAGTGAGCGAAGTTGTCAAGCCAGCTTGATACCTCCATGACTTCGAGTTGATGGTAAACGGTCGTTGATAAGAAATTGACGCTCAGAATGCTTGGGTTTGGGTCCAAGTTTAAGCCCACTTTCGTGCCAGCGACCAAAAACGCAACATTCAATTGACTCGACAATTAACTGTAATCGTGCAGGGTACTACTGTGAGGACGTTCTGTGCATTATCCCGAAAAACACTAATGAAGAGGATGACGATCGTATCAGCCACTACAAGATAAGAAATGAAATTGTCACCCAGAAAAGCGATGAAGAACCGTAGCAAGATACCAATGGTCAGCACCATAAAACACGAAGTGAGAGGTACACCTACCGCACACAAAAACCGACAGAGACGCGAGGAAAACATATTGTTGGATAGCAAGGAAACCCAAGTAACAGATGATGAAGGCAGGCGGTAATGGTTTCCAGTTCTGAGATAAGGATTTTAGTCGAAAACAACACTCAAAGCTCCATAAAATTGCCTACAAGCTGGTCGTACATATTGATACCGGGCCTCCAGGAACCACAAAGGCACGAAAAAGCAAAGCCAAAATAATCCCAGCCCAGACCACAGAAGCGACAGATCGGTCCAGAGGGTGCACGGGCTAGAAGCACCAGTGTCCATTCGATTAACCACTATGGATGCTACATAGACTATATTTTGCTAAGAAAGCGGTAGCATCAGCCATACAAAACAAAATACAGATTATCGATATGCTCACGGCTATAGCGACCCCGACTACCGCGCCGTTGAAGTTACGCTTCTCCCACCTATTCTTTGCTATTACATCCTGCCACAGTTCCTCAAGATTGGACTTTCCAAGAGTAAACCAGCAAAGGGTAACGAAGAAGAAAGCCGAGCAAGGGGCCATGGCGGTTGCTTCCACGTGTCAGGAAGGTCTGGGCTTTTGGATCTGTCCTGGCATAGCAGACGGGTGGACATCTGTCTTCATCAGATCTTTTGATTCGTGTCTGTAGAGGGGAGACGTAAAGCGACAAGGGCGTCTGAAGCTGTAATATCAGACATGGTTTGTGACGAATTTGCCTGAGCTTGATGACCAGTCTGGAGGGAGGAAGGTTGTGAGACGAAGTCGGTGGGAACAGTAGGATACCTACCTCGATGTTGTAGATGATATTAAATAAGATTTGTTGAGAATCGAAGCCTTCGATCGGCCATGGTATATATTAGGTGCAAAAAAGGAAACGATATCAATGATCTTGACCAGCATCGTTGAAATCGTTGACACTGTTTCGTTTTTTTGTCAGTCAAGCGCACATAAAAGTGTACCGTGAGTCCGATGCTAAACCAGTATGCACGCGTGCACCTTCAGCATGTCTCTTATTACAACCCAGACACATCAAGTGAAAAGAAACTCAAATCTTATCATGCGTGTGTGGCTCACGAGTTTAGGCCTATGCATGGTAAGTGGCATTAATGGTGTCGCGCGCGGCAGCTTATCAGCAAAAGACACATGATTAGTGATTTGAATACGCGCCCACATCTGGTCTCCCATACTAGAATCTCTATGGTCATTTCTTGAGGCTTCCTTCTTTATCGCGATCCGGTCATTGTCAAAATGGCATCTGTTTACATAGATGGCAAAAGTGGAAAAAGTTTGACGAACAGAAAAGTTATATTGGTGCTGCTAGACGTTGGCAAAAATGGTGAACTCCCTTTCTTTCTAGGGCCAGAGACGCAATCAGATGATAGCCTGGAGCTTGGGCGCGCGTCAGTCGTCGGTGTCCAAACCAATGTATCTGTAAGTAGTTAAGACTGTCGTCCCCTAACAGTTACGTCCAGATCATTAGGCCAAAAGGCGGTGATAATCAAAGCTCAAGCTTAAGCTTGATTATCTCGGACAGTGTTTATGTTGATAATGGGAACTCAGGTAAGCAACGAGCTTACAGTATCGTCGTGTCGGAGGCGGCGGGCTTTGAATATCGTGAGCTCTTCGCAAGTTGAAGTCTGCTGCTAGGTAGTTCGATTCGACGTTACCCTTGCACTTTTCTACACTGACTCCCTGCGGCAGCGTATTTCCGTTTATTCTACTAATTCTGACTCCAACCCCCAGGCAACAGATGATCTAGACCCACCGACAGATCCTTCATTCTGCCACCATCCCCGCGCAGACTCACTATGCCACGTCTCCTTGGACCTCCGGGACACCAATACATCTTACCGCATCCCCGGTGACAGACCTCAAGGCATGTCCCCATATTTAACCTCACTGGGAGCTTCTTCGAGTCGGTGGATAATCGAACTGCGCCCACCAAACAAATATACCCCCAACAGACCAGCCACGAGTTTGCCAGTGTCGAAGTTTCATACCTGTGCTGTACCATTTTGTGACCCGCTTGCCAGTTCAAAATGCACTTGATACACCTTTCAAATGCTTTCACAATCCCCGTCTCAACTTCGCAGACTTTCCCACGATCTTTATCTCTACCTATCAACCATCCCTTGATCCCCCCCACCGCAAATACCTCCTACTCGTATATATCCCGCGTTTCCTCTATCTCATTTCCCGCCTTCGTATTCCATTATTGAGCGGTCTTGTCTGAAGACCTGTTGGTCATTCACTGGCCGTCTGGAAAGTAGGATATGGATGGAATGTACTCTCCAAGACTTCAAAGTTGTTACCGGTTTCAGAATCGATTCCGTGGTGGCTGCCTTCGTCAATGTGGAAGCCATGGTTGCGTTTCGTGAAGGAGTCGAGTACGGGAAAGGTATTCGTTGGATGCGTTCAAAGGTGACGTCTCCTGCTGTCAGTGTGCTATATGACTGACGCCGGCAGTGATTCCGACCCTGGTAAAGCCAAACGCCAGCTCGTCCGCGCTAGAAGTCTAGATGAGATTATGGTGTTACTGAGAAGTTAGCAGCGAAGAACTCGAAGTCTTGAATGCGAGCAACTGCCAGCCTTACAGCCTTGAATGTCTCCTATCACGCCCCCTCTGTATGGCATTTGTGTACTGTACCCTGGATCATTCCATTACATTTACTTCTCCTCGCTTCTCATCTCACAGCTATGGCCCAAGTCACTGCCATTACCGAACTGTCGATCTTTTTTCCATTTCCCACTCAACGATAGGCAATAAAACATTCAATCATATCGTTGCTCATTCGTCTGTTTCGCTTTGACCACGTGAACTTTTACGGGACCACCTTTCATCATTCCATTGTATCAAGTTTCGAGTACCCACACACGCAACGTTGCAGACACATGGATGTTTCTACAACAACCCCGGTAATCAGAGAACAGCATCACGACCGCAAAACAGATTGTCTGTGTCATACCCGACCTCGTGATCAAGGATCTGTTCAAACGGGTCCTTAGATACATTTCGAGGCCAGACGCCGTTTTTTCTCAGTGCTCACTGCTTCAAATGTTCAGTGTCGTGGTCGTCACTATACATGTAGGTTGCGAAAGTCTCAAGTGGTAACTGGCTCTGATGCCTTTCACAATGATTAATGCGTGCGACTTGGTGGTCTTCCCGGGCCTTAAGAAACACGCAACTTATCTAGACACCTTCATCTCACGGAACACGTTTCCTTCCTCCATCTTTTGCTCTATCCCACTGCACGTTTCTCTCTCTGAGCGGTGTACACCCGGGCGGGTCGCTTTATGACTGGCCTTTGGGGTTATCACTCACGAATGAGACCACCAAGCATTTTCTAAGTCCAAGTTGATCAAAGACAGTGTCAACGCTGGCTCTTGACATTCCACACTCTGAATATCCCATCGAATGATCCGCTTACAAGTCACATATCGTCTGAACTCCAGCGGACAGACAACACTTCCTTTGTGTGCCCCGTCAATTTCACGATGGTCTCGCCCGTGTCGATGTCCCACAATCTCAGTGCACCATCAAAATTCCCGCTTGCCACATTCTTGCCTTCAGGCGACAATGCTATGTCACGCACTCCTCCACTTCCTTCGTCTTTCCATGCCTCCCCAACCTGCATGTCGCTCTCCAAGTCCCAGACTTGAAGTGCATCCCATGAACAGATGGAGATCCGATGTCCCCGGGCAGCCGTAGGACACCATAGACAGTGCTGGTATGTCCATGAAGGCTTTATGAGGCCCTATAGTTGATCTTTCTTGCTTCGTATGAGCCTGGGGAAGACATGATTGCTGCTCAGAGACTTTACCTAATGGGTGCGGGACAACTTCAGTTCTTACTTTCAAAAGCTGGCCTACGAATGTCATCACTTACTCAACTTATGAAAAACAGGGAGTATGTTTCGTTCAATGTTGAGTCTATACAGAAGGAGGTCGTTATTAGGACCTTTATATGCGCGTCTTATATTCTGTATCTTCGTGTTTACCTCACTTGGTCACGGCTGTGCAGATCAAGTCTCATTTTTTTCATCTGCACTTTCTTCAGTGCTCATACTTCAGCATCGCATCTGGCAATCTTGCTACCAGGTTTTGTATTTCTTCACTGGCGAGATACAATTATCTGGGCTTGTTATTTATCCCCATGTCTGCTCGAGAGGATATCCTGCCACATCATGCTCTCCTCTCCAGACTCCGATCCTTGTTCCCAATGCCTCATAAGTTCTTAGTCATTTGTCGCTCGACCAGCCAAATAAAAATCATTCCAGTCCTGCTCACATCTTCCTAATCTTTCTCCCCGAGTCGTTTCCCCGACCCTAGATCCCGATAATCTGAGGAAGACACGTCTCCTAATCTGGCGATGATCCGTTACCTTCAATTTGCATTTTCGGCAACGGTGTGCTCACACCCAGTTTCTAGTCTCCAGTAGTCATACTCACAGATTGTTGTGTAGTGGTCATTTCAAATGAACGGCATATACTATATGCACAGGCTTCTTCCACCACGAACCATAAGTGCTGACGGTCTGCCAAGGTGAAGTTAACGTCGTCGCTGTGGTTATGTTTTGTGTATATTTTATACCGCTCAGATACATCCAGACATCCTGTTCGCGTTCTGAATCTTCCGGTATAACATTATTTATCTGCCAACTAGTACAGGTTATCGGATTTTAACGAGGTGTTGTATCGAAGTCAGGCAGATGACGTGGATGGTGCATGCGTGCGGTGCGAGACTCGTGGGGTTCGGGATGACAGTAATGGGGAAGGAAAGGTGCAGACGAGTGTTTCTGGATGCGAGAGCGGTAGTACTTTCTCGCGGATCTCAGGTAGTGATGACAATCCTGATGGCCTGACGCTTCTGAAAGGTTGAATGAACGCTACCCACACGCTACCCACACGCTACCCACATGCTACCCACACGCTACCCACACGCTACCCACACCAATTAGGCCCCACTATGTGGACCATGGTTTCGTGTCAATGCACGGCCGTCTGAGCGTAGCGCAGGGATAATAACGTCAAGCAAGACCTTCAAGTTGTCAGGGATGTGGGTTAAAAGAGTCAATGCTGCGCCCCTGTTCGCGCTTCACCAGGGATCTTATCTTGCTAAGTATTCAATCTTTGTGGAAAACGATACAGGACACATTTTACTTGTATTGAGAGCAAATATGACCGATTTAACCTCAGGGAATTTTTTTTGAAATCTAATTTGTGTCCATTGAGGATGGTGTTCTATGTAGGACAATACTTTCTAATCTATGGGACCCCCGGTGTCTCTTCTGATTTCTGAAGTCACGAATGCCCTGATGTGAGGTGTACCCTCATCAGTCCGCCCTTCCCGCCAGCACATGCACGGTTTATTCAGGAGATTCTGCTGCCATGACATAAGTGTCCCTGGCAGCATAAGTGTTCCTGGCAGCATAAGTGTTCCTGGCAGCATAAGTGTTCCTGGCAGCAAAATTGGGCATGGCAGCATAAGTGTTCCTGGCAGCAGCACTGGCACTGGCACTGGCAGCGGCAAGGATTGTGAAGCAAACGATTTGAACAAGCTTCATGGTATCTGGCATGACTATGCTTCAGCATATAATGCGACTGTTCCAGGAAACCACCCACCGACAAAAATTTAATTGTCTAATAAGCTGCACTGTGCGCGAAGTTGATACGACAAAGTCTTAGAAGAGCTATTAAATGTTGATTCAAGGAAATGCGCGTAGTGTGGTTACTCACTGCAATGGAAGGCGGTCGTTTCTGAGGTCTTTTCAATTCAACCGCATTGATTTTATACCTGTTCTCGTCAGGGTTGCATTATCTCCAAGCGGTAAGACGATTGCAAGCGGAGGAGGCGATTATGTGGTGAGGTTGTGGGACGTCGAGAAGAGGAAGGTCATTGCCAATATTTGGACAGGACATACCGGATTTATGTGTACATTGTGCTGGAGTACAGATGGTGAGCGAGTAGTGAGTGGACCATGGGATGGGACAGCAGCAAAAATGTCTTTTCAATCAAAACCGGGCATCACTGGGTGCATGCAATGATGTACTCGCCTGACTCATCAAAACTTGCAACAGCAGGAGACTGGGATAACGCTGTAAAAATCCGGGACACGAAGACGGGCGAGCTTCTCAACACACTCAAACACGATCGAGCAGTTTACAGCTTGGCCTGGACATCGGACGGACAGAAGCTTATTTCCGGATCATTGGGCCCGATTAGGATATTCGACACTGCCACTTGGCAGCAGAAGGCCACACCAGTACTTGATGTCTACACCATCTCCTTGTCTCAAGAGTCAAAACAACTGCCTCCTTGCAAGTGCATCTTATGATCAAACAGCGCGTCTATGGAATCTCGACACCAACCTCCCAGTCGGACCACCCCTCCAGCATGAAGATGTTTTTACGCTCTGCAGCTGCCCTATCCCGATTCCCCAGATGGCAAGGTACTAGTCACTGGTTGCAACAATAATAATGCGTACACATGGGACGTTCATACCATCCTCAAAAATCTGGCCTTGAAGACCTCCTCCCGTCCTATTCCTAATGTAAATCTCATGGTCCTTCGGTGAAGGACTCACTAACATCCCACTCGCAGGTCCCAACTCAAAGCCGTTAATGAACGTACGTGACGCATTCCTTAATCTTTTAACCACCTCAATATTGTCGCTCTAGAGCAATGCTACGCGACGTCCACCTATTCAAGTCCGTCGAATACCACAAGGATTTTTTCATGGAGTACAAAATGGTGCACAGGTGTGGACGTCTACATTCTGAACCATTTCATGTTCTCCACCTCTGTACTTTCAATCTTCTGCAGCACGCGGTACCCATCCTCGTTCTCCTTCACAACACCCTCGCAGTATACCTCGTGCACCTCTGCTTGAACGCTTTTCGCTTTTGCCTCTTCCGCCACTCTCGCTCCAATACCGATGGAGCAATTGAACTACAGCAACGCCCAACGCGGTCCTCTTCTCTCATCAGGGACCTCATATTGTCGAAGTTCCCACAGTACAAGATTAGAAAGATATTTCGTTCTTCTTGTGCGTTTCGCGTCGCCCATGGTTTAATCATTTCCGTCCAGACTTGTTTGTTTGCTCGCCGGCCAGAACGTGAGAAGGCGAAACGAGCACAAGCAACAGCAAGCTCAATCGCACGGCCAAGCCAAGGCGTCCATCATCACAAAACTCAGCCCCTCCGACGCCTCAACCTCCGGGACACCTCATAATCTAGGCACTACCACACTACGTGCAAGACCTGCGCATTCACGCCTTGTCCGATTGTGTCCCCATCTCGTACTTTTTCTTTTCTGTGCATCACCTCAACACCGCCAGTGACAATATACAACCAACACAGCAACAATCGCAAGGCCAAGCACAGACACAATGCCATATCGTCGCCAAAACACAGCCACAGCAAGGTCAATCGCGAGGTCAACCCCAGGCTCAGGCGCAGACTCAGCCTGCCACCCACTCGCCGTCTGCGATACCTACTGCTCGTGATGCTTGTGCTAACCGCCAAGCGGGCAACGCCACGCACCCTTCCATTGCGGACCCATTTCGCTCTTTTTCTCTGCTGTGCATCTCCCCCGTATGCAGATGGGCACTAACACTGCAGCATCTGACACCTATCTTGTCTTTGGATCCGGTTTTTTTTTAAAATTGTTATAATCTTTGTTCACGCAACCACTTTTTCCTGCAATGCATGCATGCTACCACCACCCGGCTAGTTTTTAACAGGCTATAGTGATCTTGCAGCAGTTTTTCCGTTATATGACCTCCCCTTCCGTCCATAGCAGGAGCATGACAATATCTACCATTAACAACAGGACCGGGTGATGCCTGCAAATGTGAGTCTCCTCTTCTCGTTCACCGCTACTCGATTCGAGACTCCCGAAACACTCATATTCGTCCCTGCAGCATGATAACCCTCAGGGAATATAGCCACATGCACTCAGTATTCATGCTCCAGGATCTGGCAGCAATAACTACAAATCCTCGAGTTCTCGTTTTTCTGTGGTCGCCGCTTCGTCGTGACAGAATGCAGCGACGCCATTGAAGAACGGGTTTTCTCTTTTGCGGACCACATGCCATGTGTGTTTGTATCTAGACGCCCCCGATACTTAACAGTCCCAACTTGCGCAACCTGCTCTTGCCATTGAAGGTCGTGATGCCCGCAGTCCCCGATGTGTCCAGGTCGTGTCGACATGACGTGCTTGAGAGGCTTACTCAGCTTTCATCTTCGCATGAGCCTGGTTAGATGTCAACTACGTCTAATCTTGCTACCAAGTTCTGTATTCTTCACTGGCGAATACAATTATCCGAGCTTGTTATTTATCTCCCTCCCCCTTGGCATGTCTGTTCGAGAGGGACGTCCATGCCACATCATCCCTCGTTCCCAACGTCTCATATTAGTTCTTAGTCACTTGTTGCTCGACTAGCGACATATCAATCCTGCCAGTCCTGCTCAAACGTTCCTAATCTGTAGCCCCCCGAATCTTTTCCCCGGCCCTAGGTCCCCCATAATCTGAGGAAGGTATCTCCTGATCTGGCGATGATGCATTAACATTGTAGCGGTGCGTTCACACCCAGGCTCTAGTCTCCAGCTGTCATACTCACGGATTGTTGCGCAGCAATCAGTTCAACTAAACGCCGTGGCCTATACAAGCGGCCTTCTTCTGCCACGAGCCATAA
Source organism: Suillus subalutaceus (assembly GCF_016647625.1). Lineage (NCBI taxonomy): Eukaryota > Fungi > Basidiomycota > Agaricomycetes > Boletales > Suillaceae > Suillus > Suillus subalutaceus. The sequence goes on from NW_024540436.1 coordinate 43,571, forward strand.
GTGCTGACGGTCTGTCAGGGTGAAGTCAACATCGTCGCTGTGGCTATATTTTGTACATATTTATGCCGCTCGGAGATCCTGTTCTTGTTCCGGATATTCCGGTATAACATTAATTATCTGCCAGCTAGTACTTACAGGTTATTAGAATTTAAGTATTGTATTTTAAAAATTTAGAAGTGAGGCAGACTCGGATGACGTGGCTGGAGCATGTGAGAATCGTGGGGTTCGGGACGATAGAGTAATGGTCAGCATCTGGAGGGAAAGGTACGAACGAGCATTTCCGGATGCGAGAGCGGTGGTTCTTTTCTCGTGGATCTTTAGTGATAGCGTTCCTGACGGAAACGGCGGCCTTGCGCTTGTAACGGGTTGAATGAACGCCACCCATGCCAACTAAGCTCATGGAGCGTAGTTGTCAGCGTAGCGCAGGGATAGTTGGAAAGCAAGACATTGAAGTTGTCACAGCTTGTCAGGGATGTGGGTTAGAAGAGAGTCAACGCTGCGTCTCTGTTCGTGCTTCACCGAAGAATCTCATCTGTGCTGAGTATTCAATCTTTGTGGAAAACGGTGGCACATATTTGACTTGTATTGAGAGCAAATATGAAAGAATTAAACAGGTTCAATTAACTTTTGCGATACTGACCTAAACTATCCTTCCTGACCTACCAAACTAATCCACTAACGGTTGGCAGCACGCCCAGCACGCGTCAGGCCCTGTCCACTGGTAAGGCAATGTCCCTGCCGGGCAGTTCGAAGGTTGTTGAGAGGTGCACGAGGATAGGCACACAATGCTTGCTTCAGGAGAATTTGCTGTCACAGTGGTACTGGCACTGGCACTGGCACTGGCACTGGCAGCGGTAAGGATTGTGAGGGTAAATGATTTGAACGAGCTCATGGTACTGCTATGGCTATGTTTCAGCCTATAATGCAATCATGCCAGTAAACCCACACACCGAAAAAGTTTAATCGTGCGCACTGTGCGCGAATTTGCTATGACAGAGTCTTAGAAAGTTATTATATGTTGGTTCAATGGAATGGGCGTAGTATGGCATAAGAGGGATGCTCACTGTAACAGAAGGCGGTCGTCTATGAGGCCTTTTCAACTCACCCGCGTTGATTTTATACCTGTTCTCGTCAGGGCTGAAACTATACTCGGAGAAAGTTTTATACCAAAAAAGAGATGCAGCCCCTGATATTGAAATTAATTACCTTGACAATCCTCAAGCAAAAGCACTTGCTCCGATCAACGGATCTAGAAACAACTAAGATTAAATCAAGTATGTGAACGCAGAAACTTAAAACAACGCCCGATTAAATCTAATCGATGAGACTAGAAATCAGCAGTAATAGACTTGCACAGTAACCTGCATAAGCAACGAAGTGCTACATTGATCAGTTTATACCACCACAGGATTCACGAACGACACTCCGATTGGTGGGGGAAGCGCATGAGGACACCAGTCAACGGGTTACTTGGTTTTTCAGGTCCTCACCTACTGCCTTCAAAAGACAAACACACCCCATATCAATTGTCTCGGTGACTTTTGTAAGATCGATAATAACGTGGACTGGTGGCGCTACTCCCTGTCACACTGCGGGTGGCGGTCGCTGCTTTTCGTGCTGAACGCATGTCATTGGAGGGATGATCATATTTGCGGCTAAGGAGCGCGTTCGCTGCTCCCGGCGTTCGGCTGGTTGAGATTTGTACCCGGTACGGGACTTGCATAGTCGTTCAAGAACACTTCTTGAGGTTGGAAATACTGGACATCTGCATTCGCTGATCTTATCGTGCTTGAGCTTCAGGGACAAGTGTGAGTGGTCTGGCGTTGAGTAGTTGTGAAGAGCACAAACGTTGGTGGGAGGTCACCCGGTCCCGTTGTTAATCTTTGAGAAAATATATCGAGATGGGAATAAAGCCGCTGAAATGGATATTCATTTCGTTTAGATAGCCGAGCAGTACTATTTTTGTATCGATCGTCGCGCCTGTGATGGAAAAGGTAATTTGTGGGACAAAACTGGGGAGGAGTGCACGGACTGTATCAAGTATGCAACAATCACCTATCATCGCATTACTATTGACTGTCTAGGGGAGGTTAGTGATCTACCGTTGCACGTGGATGATTGAGCGGGTGGGCCGGCTGAGTATCTGCAGCATACCAAGATTTGGGATTGTAATAGGCCAATTTGAAGAGGGAGTTGTTTGTGGGCAGCAACAAAGAAGAGGGGAGTGGAGGAGTGATTCCAGGAGGATCTTGTGATGGTTGTTCCTTTTGGGTGTCCAGGAAGGAAAGATCCTAAAGTGCCGCGGCGCCATGGACTGTTGCGGTGCTACAGGTAAAATTCAGTGTCCTTGACGTCGTCGTTGATTTGGTCCTTGATGAAATAACTTCACCGATGAGAGAAAGTAGCTCGTTACTAGGTAGAGCGTATGGTCCATCATACTAGAGATGTCAAGAACTGGCCAGGGTTACCTTCAACGTAGTGCTCAGAAGTTCACAAGTTCGGAATGAAGCAATTGATTCAGCTCTACCCCGGGCACTCAACATTACGCCGGACCCGTTACTTAAGTAATATCGTGACGTGTCCTTGAAATTTTTTACCATCTTTCTCACTAGATATGCACTCCTAGCTAAGAGCCCTCTATAGGTACAGATAACATCTCGAGCTTCCTACTAATCCCTCGGCGCTTGATCTGCTCTTCCTCCCAACGCCAACTCGATTTACTCGTCTCAGGGCATCACAGAGTATCACGATGAACTAGTACCTCTGAAGGCCATGTCGTATTTGCTCATATACAACACCAGCTGATCTGATTCGTTATCGACGCAAGTGCTTATTTCGACGTGTCTTTATCCTTCTCAGCTCTGCTAAATATTTTTTACGCCTCCCAGTGCAGGACAAACTTGTGACTTGGGCAAACACTACCAAGTGTTCGTCAGTGACAGTACTTCCAACTTATATTGGGATACGGCCGCGTATATTATCATGCGTTTATCGGAGCTACAGCGTCATCGCCTGCGAGGGTCTTGGGAACCAATGATTGGTTCTAGAGCTCCTTGCAGTTGGCAACGTGGCATCGCTGCTGTCCAAACTCGCACTTTAAACTTTGCTTTTCCTTATGCAGCGCACCTGGTATGTGCTGCTGCTCATGCTCATTCCTTGGGGCAATGCCTGATATCAGGCGTTCATCAGAGTCGCAGCGTCATCACCGGCTAGTTGAAATTATCATTGCAGTTGATGTCGCTGCGTTTCGAGCAGATCACAGAGATGCATTTCACTATATGTTCGTAAATTGGTTGGATGATACAATGTATGTACTGACCATGCATCCTTGACAGTTCTACGCGGCGTTTTTCACCTCTCCCGGTGCAGTAGACATACACCACCCCCCGATAAGCGTCACTTGGGACTCGTTGCAGATCTATGCGATCCCCCGATATTGGGCACAACCTGGATAGTAACACCTTTGGACTGCACCCGATATCGGGCGTTCATCGAAGTCGCGGTGCCACCACCTGTAACTGTCACTACGCTTCGAGCAGATCACAGAGATACTCTTCACTCCAGGTTCTTACCTTACCTTGGTTGAGTAACAATACACGCACTAACCGCGTATCCTTCACAGTTCTGCGTTCCTGATCTTTCACCCCTCCTGGCGCAGGAGAAAAACACCATTGGTATGGCCAAAATAAGCATCATCAATCTACTAAGGACTCGTTGCAGACCTTCGCGGTACTCCCGATATCGGGCATTCATCGGAATCTCACTATCCCCACCTGCAATAATCTCTAGGAATTCATTAAGGGATCGTCGCTGTCGTGACGCTGTAGCTCGAGCGGATCGTAGAGACACTCTTCCGAGCCTCACTCTCTCGGTTCGTACCTTACTTATTTAAATGATCGTTTGATGCTCTCCCAGAATACTTCAATATTCTTTTCGATAGTGTCTGAAATCGGACATCACTTACCAGGGTCTTCATGCGAAACACAAGGAGATCCTCGCAGCATTTTGAACAGTTTGCAGAGTTGCTCTTCACCGGCACTCTACAGGTCTGTACCCTGGCTTGGTCATTCGGACGCTGTTAAGGACTCCTATGCAGGGCATGGTTGACTTAGTACCAGCATATGATGTGCTGTGACTAGGACTGGCCTATCACAGCTGTTACATCCTGGTACTAAGTACGACCCTGAAAACATGTTGTCCCTCCTCTCTTTGTTTTCACTTGCCTGATGAAGCAAGTGTAAGTAGGATTTTAGTTGTTGCATAATTGATACGGTTCGTGCACTTCTTCCTAATTCTGCTCTCAACCACAAGTTAACTTCCATCCACACCAGAAGCACGATGATCTATCATTAACATCGCCAGGACCGGCTGACGCCTGCTAACGTTCGTCTTCTTTTCTCTTGTCCACGGCTACTCGACTCCAGATTGCTTATTCATCCTTGCAGCGTGATAACCATCAGCGAATACAGCCAGTCAGAATTCACCCTCGACTTGAAGGATACAGCAGTCATGTTACAGATCTTGAGGCCTCGTTTTTCTGTGGTCGCCGCTTCGTCGTGACAGAACGCAGCGACGCCATTGAAGAACGTGTTTGCTTTTGCGGATACAATGACATGCGCGCTGCATTTAGACGTCCCAATACTTCTGAGGCGCACACAGTCTTCGATATGTGTGCAGGTCGCGTCAGACACAGTATGCTGGAGAAGCTTGGTTAGAATATGTCGACTACGTCACTCTTCAACGGTAATTTCCTTTTTTGGATTTAGGTGATATACTCGCGTACCGTCCCGCCTCCTTCAAATTCCACACTTTGATCTGCAACACCAAGGTAGGTATCTCCGCTGTGCCCGCCGATGTCCTTTCATGACAATTTACCTTCTAGACTGTCTATATAGCTCAACAAGACCTCAAATCATGTACAATAGAGATCAAGACACCATCATTATTTCAGCTCGCTCGTACGATAAGGGCTGGGACTTCTTAAAAGCCCTAATGGAAGGTGATCCCTACGCACCTTACGGAAGAATTGAAAGTCAGCCACTAGACCTTCCTGACGACTGGAAGCTGCCATCCCAGCCCTTCGCTCGGTTTTGTTCCACTCAACTTTACTTAATCACTCTCGGAAAGCCTGATCTCGAGGAATTGTGGCGGGATGTGAGCCAATGGAACGGCGTGAATAAGCGTGTCATATGTTCAGGTCCTGATTTATTCATTGCGAGTTCATTGTTAATCCCCATTCTGTCTAGCAAGACTAACACCTCCACTTTTTACGTAGATGTTCCTCATCGCCCTCGTGGGTGGAGTATGCATGTCGATACTATGACGTAGTATCGACATTGCGGACCATTCATCCAGAGAAAACTACGAAGCCCTGATGAATCTCTCGGCATCTTTCCTCCTTGTTTATGTGCTGTGCCAATGGTTATCCCCGCATGTACGGCTATTGTATGGCATTTCGACAGTCTGCGATATTCCGGGTAGGGAATTTAGTAAACCGTAGTGAGTTTTCATTGACCCCAGAACTAGAACCCGGGCAAGATGGAGGTCTTGATTTGTCTCGCTCTCTCTCGCACGGCAGAGTTTTCACTCGCTTTATCTTTGGGATTTCTGGCGAAGGGTACGCGTTCCTCTTCGGTTTACACGAGGGTTACGCACTGACCTATTGGATATCTTATCCAGGTGGTTTTATATTGTTTACAGGGGTGGACTACTGGATGTCTTTTGCGGAGGCTTGTACATTCGGCCTTCTTTTGGACGCTGTCTTGAAGAGGAATGTGCAGACAGTGATCTGGCGCGGTGTATTGGCTTTCTTTCTGTTGTTTGGCGTCGCCTTGGGTTACTTACAAACAAATTGTGAAAGCCATTAGTCTATCTTTTGGTGGCGCCGCAAGTGTATATTTCCATTTTCCCCATGTAACTGTCGCATCACTATATGTGTATCCTTTTTGCGTGCATTAACACAGGGCTTCTTCGCATCTGAGATATCTAAACGCAGTGGAAGCCACCTTCCTACTGAGAGTAATCAAATATTTTCCAGTGGAATGTAAACCTGCCCCAATACAGAGCCACTCGTGTGATATTGAGAAGTGAAAGCCCTTCATCGTGCGCATTAAAAACACAAAAGGATTCCATATAGGGATGTTTCCTGTCACTGAAGTAATGACTATCTGTTCATCTGACAGGGCTCTTGATTTCGTCGACTCAACACTCATGAGGTTAGTGAATGGAAAGGTAGGGAAGGAGGGCAGGAAGTCCACACAAATTGCAGCGTGGACTCACATACTGTAGAGAACATGAAGTTCCTTCTGACCGATAAAGCAAATGGAGCGGGGGCTGTTACAACTTCAGCGAGCCATGTACACTACAACTGCGAAGGTGCAAGAACAAGCGTCGAGAACTTGAAATGCCAAGCGATATTGTTCTATGCATGTAAGTAGTGTCAAATATAGATGACGCGTTAGAGGTCCCCAATCTTCGATAACAATGCAGCCACATTATTTCTAGCCTCCTGACGCCCATCATGTCATGAACAGCAGTCATGAACCATGGTGTAGACCAGCGCGAACATGGTCTTATCGTCGGCAAAGACTCGGACAGGCAGCCTGAGGTCATGATGATTCCATGGGCGGACGAGTAGCAATGTCTGCTCTACTAATGGGCCTTACCCGCGAGTATTAAGAGGCGAGTCTAATGTAACGTGAGTCTAGAAATGCGCTAATGAGTGTCATGTACTGTAGGGAAAGGAATAGCGTACATACCTCAGTTGTTGGTCAAACAGACTGAGGTGCGACGACAGTGTCCAGCTGTCCTAAATAGCAAGAAAGAAGGAAAATAATCGTAACTAGGTGAGTGACGTGCAATGAGGAGTGACATGCAATGACAGATGTGATATTAGAGTGATACCGGTTCGGATGCTCTGACGGATCAGATCCCAACACTCCCACTCGTCAGAGCACATCAGCAAACCACTAAACCTCACACAGACTTTGGCTTTTCCCACAGATTCTCACAGTGCGACAGACAGCACAGCAAACTAATAAACCTCACACAGACTTTGGCTTTTCCCACAGATTCTCACAGTGTGCCACAGACTCACAGAATCCTAGAGCCACAGAGCCACAGAACTCACAAACTTTTTCACAAAATTTTTCACCAAGTCTTTTCTTCAGTTCAACAACACTAAGCCTTAGTACAAACCAAAGCTTATTCAAACTCATTGTTAGGACAAAAAGTGCTAAACCTATTGACTAAAGCTTGTTAAATTTCACAATTTTTACAGTTTGCACTAAACCTTCAAGTTTTTCTAGTCAAAAATATGTTACAATAAGGTTTAATTCTTCTCAAGATCTCAATAAGGGCAAGTTATAATGAGGTTTGACTATAGATTTCAATGGGGAGACAATATTGAGGCTTGAGAACCATTGGTATATATGTTATTGTGAGTCAGGAAAAATAAAGACACTATGGTGTAATGGTAACTTTGTGTTGAAGTTGTTGCTGAACTTTGTGAGGTCACAAGTTCAATTCCTGGCATTGGCACATTAATACTGTCAAAAAAGCGAATTTGTTTTGTTATATTTGCTAAACAATGCTGTCGTACTGTGAGCTCTGTAGCACTGGGAGCTGTGGTGCTGGGAGGTTCTGTGCAGAGCTGTCACAGGGGGACCAAGTTGTGGCACTGTGACCCTGTACAGAACATTGTAGTCTACTGATGCATCTGGCATATCTTGTCGACGGAGTCCCATAACCCCCTGGTGCTGAACCCCTGCAGGACGAGGTAGTGCCTTCGTCAAGCTGTCTGCAATCATTTGCGAAGTGGATTTGTATTGCAGCTCGATGTTCTTTGAGTCGACGAGGCTGCGGATGAGGTGGTAGTGGACACGGATATGTTTCGCCTTCTCGTGGAACTTGGGGTTCTTCGAGAGTGCGATGGTAGCCTGGTTGTCGCCATACAGCAGCGCGGGGTCATAGAGGTCTGGGTCGAGGCGGAAGTCGTGTAGGAGTTGGATTAGATATAATGCCTCATGGGAGGCGTTTGAGAGACCAATGTATTCTGCCTCTGTGGTCGACGTGGCGACAACAGACTGCTTCTGGGACTTCCAGCTGATGGGCCCACCGAACAGTTGGTAGACGTATGCGCTGGTGGACTTGCTATCATCCCGGTCTGCAGCATAGTCTGAGTCGGAGTGGCCAACAAGTCCTTCGTCCAATGAGCCGAAAACGAGCATTAGGTCTGTAGTCCCGCGGATGTACCAAAGGAGGTGCTTGAGCTGGCGATGGTGATCAATGCTCGGGTTTTCCATGTAATGGGAGAGGCATGAGACGGAGTAGGCGATGTCAGGGCGCGTAGTGCGCATGGCATAATTGAGTTCACCAATCGTTCGTCGGTATGGGATGGATGCTATGGTGGCTGCTTCTTCTTCTGTTGGAGCTCGTGTAGCCTTCTGTAGCACGATACCTGGGGTCATGGGAGTGCTTACTGGGTTACACATTGACATTCCAGCACCGTCAAGGATCTTCTCAAGGTACGTTTTCTGGCTGACTGCGAGGAGCCTTTTCTCTCAGTCTTGCATGATATGCATACCGAGGAAGTGGTGGGCAGGTCCGAGGTCCGAGAGGTCGAAGTGACGTTTGAGCTGCGCCTTGAATGTGTTCAGGTAATCGTGGGAGTTGGATGCTGCAAGCATGTCATCGACATAGATGACTAGCCATATCACCTTGTCCCCTTCATGGAGGATGTATAAGCCTGTGGTCCGCCTCGCTTCTCACAAACCTAAACCCCTCCTTTCGCAAGTACTCGTCTAACGTCTGATTCCACTCGTAACCAGCCTGTTTCAGTCCATAGAGGGCCTTCTCAAGCTTCCACACCCAGTCCGGGTGGTCAGGGTCCACGAAACCGGCAGGTTGTTTGAGGTAAATGTCTTCCTTGAGATCGGCATTGAGGAAGGCTGTCCGGACGTCCATTTGGTCCAGCTTGAGGTCGAACTTTGCGGCGAGAGAGAGGAGAATGCAGATGGTGTCGTACTTGGCGACGGGTGCGAATGTTTCTGTGTAGTCAATGCCTTCAACCTGCATATAACCTTGTGCGACGAATCGCGCCTTGTGCTGGATGACGTTGCCCTCTTCATCAGTCTTCAGCGTGAACACCCATTTGGAGCCAATTGCCTTCCGTCCCTGTGGGAGTGGAACAAGTCGGTGAGTCTTAAGGTCCTGCATTGATTTTAGTTCGGACTTGCAGGCATCCGACCATTGGGTCCACTCCAGTGACTGTCATGCTTTGTCGATGGTGTCAGGTATGGTTATGTTTTGACGTTTCGGGGGTTCTGCTGTTGTGTGCATTGCAGATTTGGCACTGCCTGCCTCACTGTCAGGGATTGGTGGTTCTGGCACATAGGCCCAGTGTTCAGCGACTGGGACTCTCCTCGTCGGTATTGCTGTTGCGCAGGTGCCAGTTGGTGCAACATGGCCAGGGTGTACTGGTTGGCGTGTGCGAGTGCTGCGACGGATTGGTTCTGCTGGAGGGGGTATTGCAGGTATGGCTTCTGCAGGTATGGCTCCTGCTTCTGCAGCTGGTGGGTCATGGGCTTCACCTCCCACTGACCCCTGTGGTGCCATAGCACCAGCTGGGGTCGAGATCGGCGGCTCACCAGTCTGCGGATGCGCCGGGGCATCTCCCACTGACAATTGGATGCTGGGGGTAGGTACAGAGTCGCCAATAGAATCACCGAGAAGGGGGGAGAGAGGCGATGGGGTAGGGTCCCCATAGAAGATGTGTTCGTCGAAATGGACATGGCGAGAGCGGACAGTGCGCTTGGCAGAGGGGTCCCAGAGAATGTACCCTGCATGTCGCACATGGCCAAGCAAGAAACAATGTCGCGAGACAAAGTCATACTTGCGGCGAGTATCTTCTGGGATGTGCGCATAAGCAAGGCAGCCAAAAGGGCAGAGATAGCTAACGTCAGGTTTTCGGCCATAGAAGGCCTCAAAGGGGGTGCGGCCGGCAAGTGATGATGATGGGAGCATGTTCTTGATATGCGCTGAGTTTAGGATGGCCCAGCCCCAGAAAGAATGTGGGAAACCGCTCAAGTGATGGGAGCTAGGCGCGCGCGTGACGACGGTCTGGTGGCCATGTTCTGCCACGCCATTTTGCTGAGGCGTATAAGGCATGGTCATCTCGTGTTCAATACCGTGCTCTGCCAGGTAGTGGAGGAAGTCCCCAGACACATACTCACCACCATTGTCACTGCATAGGCGCTGGATACGGCCTCCAGATTGGGTCTGTACCCACGGCGCGAAGTGCTTGAACCGATCAAGGACTTCTGATTTTGCGTGCATGAGGTAGACCACGGAGTACCGTGTGTAGTCATCGGTGAATACCACGAAGTAGTAGTCACCAGAGGAGGAGGCAGTATTGACCAGGCCCCAGACGTCAGAGTGGATCAATTCTGCAGCAGCCTTCGCACAACGTGCAGTAGTGGGAAAGGGAAGTCGTCGATGCTTGCCCATAAGGTAGGATACACAGTGAATCGAGTCCGTGCCGTCGGTATTGTCATTCAACGACGTGGCATCAATGTTCATCCCACTAACATGTCCAACAGCCCTCATGATAGTCGAGAAGCCTGCGTGTCCTAGATGACGGTGCCAGGTATTAAGAGATGACTCTGTGGATGGTGACTTGGTAAGCATTACTTGCATGGGAGTGGGGGCGATCTCAGCACTATAGGTAGCATCAAGTAGGTACAGACCACCCTTTGGGTTCACGTGAGCAAGGCATGGGCCATCTCCATCCTGAGAGCGCAGCGTCCCTCCCTTAGATGTCGTGGTGAATGAGATACGAGCAGAGGCGAGAGTGGAGACAGAGATGAGTGTGCAGCGTAGGTCAGGGACATACAGGAATTCAAATTCGTGCTCTGTTAGCAATGTACCGTAGCGTAGGACAAGTCTCACTCTGCCCCATCCAGGGGCCAAGACCACATGTTCATCAGCCAGCGTCACACGGATGGGTTCACACAATTTCGTGTAGTGGGAAAAATGTGATATTTCTGGCTCCATATGAGCAGTCGGCACTGAATCTACATGGAACATTCCATCCGGCAGATTGAGAGTTGATGATATGCTGGCGGAGTGATCTTTTAGGGTGAGCATGAATGGCGTTGGTGCGATGGGTTCGTCAACTTGGTCTGCCAAGGGAGATTCCGTGTTAGCGGTGATAGCGGTAGGGGATGAATGATGTGGTGCTGACTTCGAGGTCTTTTCTTCATTGGAGAGTCGTCCACGGCATTGCGCCCAAACGTGCCTGGCTTTCTGACAGTGTCTGCACTTAGGACGCCACCCTACAATCCAGCCATCCCCTTTCGTCTCGTCGAATCCTTTAGGAGGAACACGATCACTAGTCTTGGGGGTTGCATTGCCACCTCGGTGGCCAGAGAACATGGCTATGTGCTCTGGTGCGCTGTTGGTGCCGGCACAATGCAACTCCTGGGTCTTTAATCTGTTTACAATGTCGTTGAAGTCTAGCGAGGTGTCACTATTGACAAGGGTTTGACGGAGCGGGTCGTAGTAATCAGGGAGAGCTCGCAGTAGAGTGTGTACAAAGATCGCGTCCGGGATTTTGTATTCATCCTTTGGAGTGGTGGTAGACGTTGTAGAGGTGGTAGGAGGGACTGGTGCCGATGCGACTGAAAGGGCTGCAAGGTCTGCCTTTAGAATGATAAGCGTCTGCAATGTTTCAGCGATGGAAGCACTGTCATGTGCCTTGGGAAGTGTGAACAGGCAATCAAGATACTGATTGAATCGAATGGCCTTTTGAGGAAGGTACTTCTTCTCTAGGGCGGTCCAAGCAATATGCGGATCATCTATATCGCACAGATACACAAAGTCTTGTGCATCAATCGCCGTCGAAAGGGCACTGAGAGCCAAGAGTCGTCGCTGTTTGTAGACCTTCACTTGTTCATCATGTTTCTCCTTGTGGATGATGTTTTGGTCAGGGTCTGTAAGCGGAGCCGGTGGGGGACGGTTCCTTCTTGTCTCCGCTAACGTACGACCACACATCAGTAAATTCTCACATTCCTTAATCAGCTTTTCCGGCGCTTGCCATTAATTAATTTCCCACAAGAAGCAGATAAGTCCAAGGCAAGGACATTAAAAACCACTTGCCGCAAGCCACCACAAGTTCAACAAGTAGATCCCTCCTCTTGTTTTGCACTTTTTCGTTCTTGTCACAGACTTATTTTACACTTATTTTACACTTACTATTCAACACAATTATTAACAAGGGCTGGCAAGTACTTGACAAGCATGGCACTTATTTTCACTTGCTTTTACTTGTGCTCACTTAATTCATAAAAAAAACGGCGGAAAATACTGCATTTCAACTTGGCAAGCGGACAAGTTAATATAAAGTAACAATCAAGTGCTGGTAAGTGACAGGAAAAGTGGGATACTAGTAGCGATGGTTCAGCTTGAAAATGTGTGAAATTAGTGCTACTACTACTACTATTAGATGACGAGAGATGGACAACGAGAGACGGACAACTTGAATGAGAGACTGATGACGAGAGAACAAGAGACGGGTGGCGAAAGACAAAAGACAAAAGACAAAAGACAAAAGACAAAAGACAAAAGACAAAAGACGGACAATGAGAGAATGAGAGATGGATGATGAAAGATGGGCGACGAGAGATGGACGACGAAGAGCAATGGAAAACGAGTGAATGTCCTAATATCACAACACAAAATCATAATAGTCAGTTGCAAAACAAGTAACATGAAAGAGAGCTGCACCGACTAGCAGATGAGGGCGTGCTCATCCTCTGATTCCTCGTCCAGATCCCTTCGCACACCATGCGTCTTCGCGGTGAGGTTCTGAGCTCTCTCCCACATCTTGCTAATGACCAAGTCTCCTGCGCGGGTGATGGATTTAATGTACGACTTAGTGGGTGCACCCCAATTGGCATCAGAAAAAGCCAAAAGAGCGCTACTCTCATTACCCGTTGATTTGTTGTGCTTCTGGGGGGCCTTGGAAGCCTTTCCTCGGCTGTTGATTTCGATGTGACTTAAAAGAAAGCCCTCCCTGGCAAAAAGTGTGATTGCGCGTTCCATCTAAACATGACCAATGAGTTAACTGTATAAATAAAGAATGGAGAGACCTAGCACCGCCAAAGTGGCAAGGGCAAGTGCCCCCTTTGCATGTCCCAATGTTGTAATCCCTGGCACAACAGCGAGAGCACCAGAAACGGCACAGTGATGCTGTGCAAGCACCTGCATGATAAGGTCAGATTGGAATGGCTCTGTGTGCTTACTACCGTCCTCCTTGATTGTCCCAAACAAGAAGGCACTCTTGTTTAGTAGGCACGCAGAAAATTCCTCACGATCTTCATCGGTCTCGAGATCAGACTGCGAGCGAAGGAAGTTTGCAAATACGACAAGGGCAGTGGTGCCGAGGCTGTTGCGCCATTCTGACAACCGCTGAAGGGCCTGCAAAAAATGAGAAGATCAAATGTGAATGGGGTCAAAAGGCACTTACCATGGCAATGACAGGCCCGTCAGTGGTGACCGTGTATGGGACAGCTTTGTAGACGGCATCCCAGATTAGTTGCAGAGTAGTGCTAAGGGGACTGTCTTTGATGGCCCAGACTTCGTCTTGATTGCCGATGCAGTAAATCAAAGTGGGGATAAACATGCCACTCCACTTGCCCGACGTCTGACAAACTCCAGGAAGATGCTTCATTCTGTACTGAGATCGAGAGAGCATGATCGGTGGCGTCTCTGTTGCCTGGGAGGGTGTGATGCTTGTGCGAGAGGCTGCACTTGCAGCAGAGGACTTCAACCTCTTCGTCGCAGGAGCTTTTGGCTTGACAGTGATACCGGTCTACATAATTCCTAGTAATCAGTAGGATATTCCGACCAGCAAACGAATACATACTGCAGAAGTCTGTCGTAGTGTTACTGCTTCAGGTTCTTTCTTCACTACAGCCAACACTTCAACCTCAGATGACGGGGAGAGTAAATCTTCTTCTGTGAGTTTGCGCTTTAGACCCGGGCCCGTCGGCGAGATAGAATACACGGGAGGGACATAGCGAGACGAGGGAGGCTGGGCGAGGGACGGAAACTCAATATCAGCATCCCGATCTGCGGGGGAGGCCTGCCCCGAAAGAGGAGTCTCAAAATCAGTGTCTGAATCGGATGCGTAGTTCACTCGGGGGATGCGGCGTGCAGGAGGATGGGGCTGAACATCCTCTTCCGAATCCGAAAGCATGATGAAGTCATCAGTGTTGTCGTTTCCAATGACATCAAGCTCCTCAGGCATCGGAATTGCAGTGTGTTGTGCCGTATTCTGTGGCTCCTCCTTGTCATCGAGAGCAATGGGAGTAATCTTAACATTTGTACCCTGAGGCATTGATGAATGTGTGAAATAAATTTACAAATAATTGAACTCACCGCGGAAGCCTTGACTTGTGCCCCACTAGCAAAGCCGTACTCGTTCGATTCATCATCGTCCTCCTCGTCTTCATATAGGTGCGAGTGTCGAATTATTGTGCCATCATTAGGATCGGAAGTACCTTGAGGAGTGAGTGGGGGTGCACTATTATAGCTAACAGTGCTCCCCTTGGTAAGCCTAGAGGAGGGGGCGGAACTAGAAGTGATAGACCGCTCGCTAACAGTGCCCCCCTTGGTAGACCTAGAGGAGGGGGCTGAACTAGAATTGGTAGACCGCTGGAGAAGGTTTGACCTCCAATCTGGAATACGCCCAGCGAGGTTGAACTTTTTGGCGGGTATTTGGCTAGCAGTATCGATATCATTTATTGCAAGATTGAAAAAAAAAAGAATCGTTTCAGTCAGATGAAGTTCCATTGTTGTTGAACATCGTTTAAACAGAAGACTTACGCCTTGGCGACAGACATCTGATGGATATCACCATCACGTGTTTACAGGTGAATTGTTCAAATTGGTCGAAGTTTCTCACGCTCGTCGTTGTCCAGAACAGCGAGCGCAACCTGCCGCGTCCCCACTATTGGACTCGATACACACAACCCGTCGGACATGACGTGAGTAATAACGTTTGTGCACACATGTTTTTGACCTTATAAATTTGCAGACTGTTGTACAGAGGCGAGATTAAGGGAAAAGGCAGATCTATCACAAGTAGTACTATACAATATTGCACTTACTCACTTTTTTGTGCTTGTGTGCCGCGTGTTTAAATTGACAGCATTTTTGTCCTTGTCTGCCTTGTCAGCTTTGGCAAATATTCAGTAGCTTGCGAAGGTCACGGCACAAGTGAGTAATTAAAAACAAGCGAAAATAAGTCTCTATTTTTGTGGCAAGTGCCGTTAAGGAGTTTGTGAATTTACTGATGCAGCCCGATACCACCAGCCCACATTTTAAAACCGGTTGCCCATTGGGAATAATTTGAACCGTCGAGGGTGAGCTTCTCGTGCGGATATTTCTCCGTCTTTTGGAGAGAGTCGGAGGAAGACATATTTGTCAGCGAGAGTTGAGATGGGGGGAACGAGATGTTCGAGAGAAGAGAGTGCCGCTATCCTTTTAGGCAGGGCTCATAACCTATTAAGAGGCGAGTCTAATGTAACGCGAGTCTCAGTTGTTGGTCAAATAGACTGAGTTCCTAATGTACGAACCTAATGTAACGCGAGTCTAGAAATGCGCGAATGAGTGTCATGTACTGTAGGGAAAGGAATAGCGTACACACCTCAGTTGTTGGTCAAACAGACTGAGGTGCGACGACAGCGTCCAGCTGTCCTAAATAGCAAGAAAGAAGGAAAATAATCGTAACTAGGTGAGTGACGTGCAATGAGGAGTGACATGCAATGACAGATGTGATATTAGAGTGATACCGGTTCGGATGCTCTGACGGATCAGATCCCAACAGTGAGCATTGAAACAGTCTATCTTCTGTGTGGATCAACAAGTCCCGAAGTCCGTCTGCTTTGACATGATAAGTCAAACGTGTCTCTTGTCCTTGTCCATGCCTTCGTCTAATTTCTGTGACGGGAAACGCGACGCATGGCAGTTGGAGTCTGAAGTTCGCAAAACGAGGAGCGCTGAGGTTGTCAAGGAGGTATAAAGACTCGATGCTGACTCTACAGCAACAGTGTGTCGCAGCGTGGAAACCCAATGTTTGCATCTCGTCTTCGGATAGAGATGACAGCAGGCATGGAGGAGCTTTTGTATGAGGTAATGTCAGCTGGGAGACAGCTATTGAACTCGGATGATTTGATTTTCTCACCCAGTCCAGGGCAGTAATGTCGCCCGACAGAGCAATGATCTCCTGTAAGAGCCGACCGAGTGCAATTTGCTTCATCTCGCCGTAGACTACGGGTAGATTGACACCGAAGATACGAAACGAGTATGCAATGTCTTCCTGCGACGTCGCGACTCGCGTAGACGCTCATTGGAGTTTCTCTCGGGAGTTTCTGCCACGCACGTGGCCTTACACGACTTATATTGGTAGAGTTGGCAGTAACATACAACAAACAACGGTATGTCAAATAATTGAAGGCTTACAAACAAATAATATAATTGACGATCATCAATGGGCTCCAGGTATTATTGCAGGTATAATTACATCTACGAGTGGGGTGATGTTAGTAATGTCAAAAATTGCCAAGTGGAGCGGCTATGCTCACCAGCCATTGCCAGAATGCTTCCATCTTGTTTCTTGGTGGGGGTTCGTCGTATGAGTCCGCCACGATTTCAGCTAGATCGCCCGTGAAGTCCATGTCCTCTGCAGCAACGGGCTTGGTGCCATAGTAGAAGCGAGCGCCAACGTACAGGATCGGCCAGGTAATAAAAAGGATGTAGTTGGTGACGAAGGTTACAGTACTCCAATTTCCTTCGAGAAAGACGGTCCATCCGCTGAACTAGAGAGTATAGGAATAGTCAGTCTAAACAGTATTAGCGGATATGAAAAGTTAACATACAAAACAGATGGTGATCGTTGAAACGGTTGCCCACCACGCTGCGTATGGCTGGAGATTTGTGTAATAAGGGAGCGTCTTGCGGTCGATGCCCTGGACCTGCATGCCCTTGTAAAAGCGGAGATATGTCACCGAAATACCAAACCATGACATAAGGCCAGCGACGGCTGTCATGTTGGAAAACCAAACGAACACTGAACCCGCACTTGTTGACACAGCCATGAAGGCAAGAAGGGAAAAAGAGGAGCAGAAGAGGACAGCAACGTAAGGCAACCCGTTGCGTGTAGTTTTGAGGAAGAACTTCGGAGCATTTCTTGAGGCTGCAAGACCATCTACGAATTGCGTTAATTTCAATGAGTTGGCTGCCAGATAAGTATACGTACAAATCGCACGAGACGCAGTGTACAAGTCACTAGATGAGGCGGACCATGCCGAGGTCAACAAACAAGCATTGACAATCTGGTTCGAATAGCGATGAGAAATTTTGAGGTAAAAAAGGAAAGACATGTGCGGCCTACTGAAGGAAGATATTTAATTCCGGCCAATTCGATAGCGATGACGAATGGAGACCGGGCGGTGCTACTGGTCAATTTGAGTAATGGGTTGTTGGATGGTACAAGCAGACCAATGACGAGTGTGCCAGCGATGTAAAAAACCAATATACGGATATATACTCGACGGATGGCTTTGGGCAAGGTACGACGAGGATTCTTTGCTTCTCCAGCAGCAATCTAGGTGATATTAGTGATCAATAGATTAATAGGCCTAGAATACAACATACAGCAACAATCTCAGTTCCAATGAACGAGAAAGCGGCCTGCGTCAAAACAGCGCACCAGCCAAGGAATCGTCCTTTGGCACCTTCGATGCCATTATACTGAACGAATGGTCCGGGATTTTTCCAGTAGCGGAATCCAATACGGTCATGGGTTGGGCTACCTCCCAAATCGACGACTATACCGAGAATAATAAGACCGGTGATTGTGATGACCTTGATGGATCTGTAGTAATCTCAGAATACGAGATTGGGATATAGTACTCGGTACACACGCGAAGATGAATTCCGTCTCGCCGTAAGCGCCAGCACCGAGCATATTGATGGTGAGAACGACGACAAGACACATGGCAACCCATACTGAGTCATTGACAGTGTCATTCCAATAGTTTATCAATAATGCAGCAGCAGAAAATTTCGGCTGGGACGATAACCAATGTCAGCGGACACGCTAAGAAGATGCATTAAACTTAAGTACTAGGTGCTAAAAAGTAAGAGGTCAGTAATTGCGAAAAAATGAACGAGGAAGAATGGAATGTACAGGTAATCATCCAGCTATAGCAGTAATTCCAACCCGTGGTAAAAGAGAATGCAGGGTCAACGAAGCGCTCGGCCAGTTTGATTTGACCACCAGGTATAGGCAGGAAAGCAATCTGCGGAAACGAAGATCAGGTATGTGATCTGCGCCTGGGACGTGCAGCAAGCATACCATTTCTCCCAAAGTGATCATGACGCAATAGACGATGGTGCCCATGAACATGTAGCCGAGCAACAGACCGACGGGGCCCCCATACATCAGAGAGTCTGCGGTTCCAACAAAAAGACCAGTGCCTATGACACCACCAATACTTGACAGAGGTGAGAATTCACCAGGAGAAAGAAGACAAGTCAACACACCTGATCATGGCGATGTGACGATTCTTGAGTTTACGTTGCAGGGGGGCCTGATTAGACTCTTCATCGTGGTCTGAGACATCAGAGAATTCGCCCTTGCCAGTGTGATAAGCAGTAGCATCTGTCTTTTCGGCACCCATTGTAGCAAGCACTCGCTCGTAGGAGGAAAGAGATAAGTCTTGAACTCAACCACGACCAATAGATATATGAGCATCTGGGGGGTTGTGGCAGTGACTTCCTTAAGTTGCAGACGTTGATAATTTCAAAGTTTCGCCACGTCTGATGCCTGATTAACGGATCGGAATTCGGCAGGTTAGGCCCGGGTATCGCATGGTTACAACGATGGCTTCATCGCCCCTCCTCCCTAAATCTGCTCAGGTAGACCTGAGAATTTTGCTGGAAGGGGTATGTCGTATACATAAAGGCGTCTACCCTTCCATACAGTTTCTATGATATTGTACAGCTGGCATCACATCTGAATGGAGTGATACAATCAACGACTATACTCATCAAAGAACCTTCGCCATTTTCAGGTACAACATCGTCTTCCGGTGCTGTTTATACAATGAGTCTATAGCATTTCAACATAGAGAGAGCCTACCGGTCGACTTCCTTAATTGCACGTATGTTATCACCGCCAGTAGTCCGGTTCAGTCCGGTTCTCTGGCAAAATTTCCGAACGCCAAACCGAACCGCAAGTTCAGGTTGGTCGAACTCTGGACTGAACGCGTTCGAGAGGTCAGTTTTGCATTCGAACAAAGTTCGACCACCAAAACTATAGGTTTGGTACCCAGTAAGAACCCGTACTTGCTCTGACACTTTTTTGGCGGGTATCTCAAGCCTGAGTAGCAATTAATAGAAAAGCGAATGAATACGTACAAACGTCAACGAGTGTGAACATTAACATCAAATAGGACCAACATTGCCAAGAACAAGTGGCGACCAGCACGGGCAAGTACAAATATAGTCGCAGACAAATGCAGATGCAGTGGGGGTATGTGCTGACGTGCACAGATAAGCGGGCGCAGAGACTAGCTAGTTGAAGACAAGTTGAAGTGCCATTGCAACATGCTGACGTGGCGGGCGTTGATGTAAGTGCTGTGTACTGAGTAAAAATTACACATACGACAGCATGTACAAACGAGCAATTGCGACAAGCGCAGACAATGTTTTGAACATAGTATGTCGAGAAACAAGTGTTGTAGATACATAAATCATATTTACTAAATCGGGGCATCGTGAAAATGCTGCGCCACTGCTGCGACTGCTGCGGCAACTGCCGCGACCACTGCTGCGCTGCTCCCAAATAGTTACTAAGTGAGTGCGCAATGCGCATCATGATTCATTACAGATTACACTTACTGCTAGTCACTGGAACCTCCCAATCCTTGTCCTCCAAACGAACCATGGAGTCGAGCGTGCGCCCACTCCTTATTATTATAATCACACTAACAAAGTCACGGTCAGACGGTATCATCACAAGTACTTCTGGTCTGCAAGTCAGGTCTCCCATATATCGTTTCAACGACTATCTTCCTTGTCGCCAAACAATCTTTCATATTGCATTGTAGTCTAATTCCTGCGTATACAATGCTATTTTTCTTTCTTCTAAGCGAGTGACTGCGCAGTCGCGGGCATTATCTCAAGACGTCCACAACAAATCAGTGCATAATCATATGTCAGTCAAATGTCAGTAGCCAATATTCAATTCCAAATGAGGTCAATTTTCACTGTTATCGATGGCTTGAGCATTGAATCTGCATCGTCTCGCGTCACTCAGTGTTTCCCTCATCCTCAACTTGAAAGATTATGAACTAGTACTAGAGTCAACTATTGGTAGGATACGTCATCATCAATTTTAATATACCGTCAAGCTCACTACCCCCCTTCAGCTCGTGATCTGCCCAGGCTCAGCGGTGCACATGCCAATCGATTCGAGACTGTACAGCTCAGTTCATACACCCAATCCAACACACTTGCCACTCACCTGTTCCCAGCAGCCCAGTCGGTCATTGGTACTGATGGGCAAGAAGTTCTGGCCACCGCCACCAAGCTGGATGCTCCTCAAAACACGAACGTGGTCCCTCTCAGAGTAGCCGCATTGGCTGCTGCTGTCCTGCAACCGCAAACCTGACGGAAGTTATGCTCACCTGTTTTCTTGGGAGGAAGCCTATCAGACAGATTTCTTGATGGAACACTGGGCCAACAGGAACTGAGGAGGCGATAAGGGATGAAGCGACGATGTTGAGAACTGGCAAGATGGTTTTTGGACATGGCATACATGAATCAGAACCATGAGGATTGTAATGAAGGAGATCCCGGTTATGATGAAGACGAGCTTGAGGTACTATGCTTTCCGACTTTCGAAATGGTCCTAGTTGACGATCAACTTAGCGCGGGCCAGGTTTCAGTGACAGCAATGATGTCAAGCAACATACGTCACGACCTCGGAAGCAACAGGTAACAAAATCCCATGGAGGACCAAGAAAGCAAAGAAAGGTGGCACTGACCACGTCTTGAGATAATGCCCGCGACTGCGCAGTCACTCGCTTAGAAGAAAGAAAAATAGCATTGTATACGCAGGAATTAGACTACAATGCAATATGAAAGATTGTTTGGCGACAAGGAAGATAGTCGTTGAAACGATATATGGGAGACCTGACTTGCAGACCAGAAGTACTTGTGATGATACCGTCTGACCGTGACTTTGTTAGCGTGATTATAATAATGAGTGGGAGCACGCTCGACTCCATGGTTCGTTTGGAGGACAAGGATTGGGAGGTTCCAGTGACTAGCAGTAAGTGTAATTAATGAATCATGATGCGCATTGCACACTCACTTAGTGACTATTTGGGAGCAGTGCAGCAGTGATCGCGGCAGTTGCCGCAGCAGTGGTGCAGCATTTTCACAATGCCCGGCACAAATATTTGTTCACAAATTGTACGCAAACGACAGACAGCAATTGCAATGGACGCAGACAAGTGCTTAGTGAATTTAACTAAACCGTCCAGGCCTGCTGTCCCTACAACGCTCTCGAGCATACTCCCCGGCCTATGCCACTGTCTGCTCAATTGGACGAGTTGTATGAATCGTTTTCGGGTTTTCTGTGCGCACTGTTTATTAAGTTCGCATGTTCCATTCCCTTACTTGAAACACACTCAGTACATTTGCCTTGGTGTGCTAAATGAGTAGTAGGACACTTTGACAGTGAGACTTGGTTCCCTTCAACTTCAATGGGGTACCACTTATGCTGATAGCTGACCTTGACCTTACCCACTTCTTCGACAGGCTCTCCGACTCGTGGACCACTAGTCGGCCATCTTTCTTAGCGCTTAACACAGAATATTATCCTCGCGTCTATCGTGTCAAACAGCCATCAACCGGATCCATGGAAATACATGCACAGGGGGCAGCATACTCTCCCTCCAAGCCCAACTCCCCAGAATATCAGGGACTTGGCAGACTCCGGGACCATCCGTGTCCGCCTGGGTCTGTCCGTGTCCGCCTGGGTCTGTCCGTGTCCGCCTCGGTCACATCACGAAATTTTGAAGAGTGTAATTATGTGCGTCAAGGCTTCCACATGTCAAAGGGGCCGTGCTTTCTACGAGGACAGTGTTCTTGACAGCTATGTGGACGACCACGAAACGACGTCATTTGGAATGGTTATCGAAGGCAAATGAAGTTTTGAAACTAGATCAAAGATAGAATGGCTTCGTTGCACTTTGAAAACATCAAATCACTCCATATAATAGGGAATATTATCAAGCAACAGAGAGTTTAGTAGATAAGCTCACAACTGATGCGGGGTGGGACGATGACGACCAAAGAAAAATCTGCAGCAGCTAACTTCATAAGAAATCTCTCCCGCCCCACTACCTACGCCTTGCGTGTCTGTCAGTCGTCCTTCAGATACTTGTGTCCCTGGCGCAGCCTGAGGTTGACTTGGTTGCGTCGAACTGCCAGCTTCATTGCCATTCGTATGTTGCATAGCTGCAGCTGCTTCTGCGCAGGCCACTTCTGCTGCGGTGGGAGGGGAAACGTATATTCTCTGCAAAAATATTTATTTCAATGATATCAAAAAGGGGCAGTGATGACTCACATTTTTCTTGCGACCTGCAGCTACTTCATCGGTGTGTATAGAGCTTCCTCCTGGAAATAAGTTGAAATTCCACCGTCGGGGATTGAGTGGTATTGATTGTGGCGCATTTGGATGTCGAGTGCTGAAATGCAGTGAACTGAGCACATTGCGCCATCAATGGAAAGACAATGGGCTCGCAGGAGGAGCTGCGGGATGAGATGTGGGGTTCGTACCAGCGTCCCAGAAGTCATTGCCCTATACAAATGTTATATTAGCAAGAGTCAAGAAACGAGAGATTATACTGACATATTTTGTTAAGCCTCCGAGTCTGTTGATGGGCTGCTGCTTGGAAACCTGACTAGCATGCAAGATCTTACAAATGAATAAGCAAATGATTAAGGTGTTCATAACTGATTGACACACGGCATCTCTTGATCGCACTGGACGTCCCTGGTCAAGTAGTGAGATACAACACGAAAGGGAAGTGCAGACGACTTACCTTGAACTTCGCATCAGGTTTTACTTCAGCCGCCAGCTGAATTACAACCAAGCCCCACTTAGAAAAGACACTGACAATAAATAAACCCACTCACACGATCATCGCCTGTATATTTGAGCGCTGCATCCAGGCTCCATACATATATCTTTGCATCCAATCCACCACTGATGATATATTTTCCATCAGGGGAAATGACAACAGCGAAGACTTCGTCGTTGTGCAAGAGTGGGTCTCCGACTGGCTGATTGGTCTTGAGGTCCCAGATGTGAACTGAGTAATCCCCCGCCGCGACTAACAAGATGACTTTCATTAGGGGAAAGACAAAGGGACAGGACGGAAGTGGTATGACCCTGAAAAACAACGAGCTCCTTCCCATCAATCGACCGCCACTTTAGGATGGTGCCATCAGGCTGATGCGGAGAAAATGTGTGCGCCATCCAGTGGACAACACAATGATATCACATCGCTGTCATGGCCCCTGATCTCCATAAGCTGCTCAGCCGTCCTTTGACCACATGCAGATCACCTTGTCCTCCCCGCCACTCATGAATTTGTCCCCTTGTGGGGAGTATCTGACAGCCAAAACCCTCCCTTGGCCAGTCTCTATGGGTGGTGTTATTTGTCGGCCAGTATCTGGGTTCCAGCGTTATATGGTGCCTATCTTCCGATCCACTTGCTATCTCCTGGGCATTGGGAGACCAGTCAATGCACACCACCACATTGCTATGCCCTTCCCATGGGTCACCGACCACGCTGCCCTTCATGATGTTCCACAGCCGTAGTCTGCCATCCACGCTTCTGCTCACCACCATTGATTCATCTGGCGACATTGCCATTGAGCACACTACTCTTCCGTTACTAATCCAAGGCCTCCCAACTGGTTCTCTGTCTATTGTCCACTGACGAATTGAACCATTGCGTGACGCGCTCAGAATATTGCAACTGGTGCCCAAGCAGGCAAGGCTGTAAATGACATTGGAATGTTTCTTGATGACACACTCTGGCGCCAAGCTCCCTGGAAGACGTTCAGGCATTGGTTTCTTCCACGATGTAGTCCCAATATTGTGATTGACGAAGTATGACCGACCGAGTGGTGAGATGTGCCATTTGCATCCGGGAACGAGTTGTCTGGGAATATCTATATTTCACCATGAGTTCCTCGGTGCTAGTGGCACATTCTTCAAGTTCGCTCACCTAGTCACACTCCTGGTAAAGGTCAGTTCCATGAAGCCATTACGAGTGTATCATCTTGATATAGTAGTGTATCATCCAGCAACTTATACTGATGCCATTGGGGAGGAAGCGCTTCATTCCTGCCTGCCTCTTGTTGAGTAAGTCAGTATGCATCAAAATGCAGTTACTCACCTTCCCAAAGTGCATCCTGGAGATATTGTGCACCATAGCGTGGCGGATCCTTCTCCTTTGTCCGACGAGGTGCATTAACCACCGGTGAGTTCAACATCGCTCCTCGTTCTCCATCTCTCCGTTGTGCTGATGTGCTCGACTCGGCCACGACGCTGACGAAGAAGGTTTTTAATTACCGTTGTCTTTAAAGATGCGTTGACAGAGCTCAGTAGTACAGAAATTGAATTGTCGTTGGGCGAGGGCGAGGAGAAGCAGTGGAAGTAACGAATAGACCTGCTAGATAGTCAGCTGTGCATGCTGTATTTGCAGGCGCCTGCTTTAACTGCATATCGGGGCAGTTCTATAGATTGCTGTGCATTACGCGAAATTCATCAGCGAGCGTCAAGATATGAAGATGGCGTGAATAGTGCACCGGTCAAATGTAAGATCCCTGACTAATTCTATGCATGTCTGTACGAATTGGTTTGAATACTAATGTCCGTCTTTAAGTTCTTTCATCTGACTATGTCTACAGGAGACTAGTATGTTAATGAAGTCTGCTGTAGAACTACCTTTTGTCTTCGTGTTCTCAATGGCACCCGAGCTTCAAAGATTCCCCACTCATTTGAAAACGGTAATGATATTGTAAACTTGGGAAGCTGTATGGCTTTCATCTACAATGACAAGTAAAATGAAATGCTCATGAGGTGTATGACTGGGTACGAGCAACTAGTGTAGGAGATGACCTCATGACTGATGTGAGGTGGGACGACCACAACTAAAAAATAATCTGCAACACCTAACTTCATAGGAAACCTCTCCTGTCGCACTCGAGTCTTGCGTTCCTGTTGGTTGCGCTTGAGACACTTGTGTCCCCAACACAACCTGAGATTGACTTGGTTGTGTTGAACCACCAGCCTGATTGGTGTTTGTACATTGCATAGCTGCAGCCGCTTCAGCGTCAGTCTCAGGGGTAATACCATATCTCTGTAATTTTGTTAAAGAGTGTCGAACATTGGCAGTGTCGAACGCTCACATCTTCATCGCGACAGGGAGCTACATAGACGGTACATCTTGACATTCCTATAGGAAATGGGCTGAAATTCCAACGCCGGGGCTGAATGGTATCGATTGTGGCGCATTTGGAGGATGAGTGCTGAAATGCAGCGAACCCAACAAATTACGCCAACGAAGGAAATACGATGGGCTCGCAGGAGGAGCTTCGGTATGAGACATGGGGTTCGTACCAGCGTCCCAGAAGTCATTGCCCTATACAAATGTTATATTTTCAAGAGCAAATAAATGAGAGATTATACTTACATATTTCGTCAAGCCTCTGAGTCTGTTGTTTGGCTGCTGCCTGGAGACCTGACTAGCGTGCAAGATCTAACGAGCGAATAAGCAAATGATCAAGGTGTTCACACCTGAATGGTGCACAACATCTCTCGGTCGAACTGGACGTCCCTGGTCAAGCAGTGAGATACAATGCAAAAGGGAAGCGCAGATGACTTACCTTGAGCTACGCATCGGGTTTTGCTTCAGCAGCCAACTGAATTACAACCAAACCGGATTAGAAAAGACACTGACAATGAATAAATACACTCACACCATCGTCGCCTGTATGTTTGAGTGCTACATGCAGGCTCCATACACATATCCTTCCATCCGAGGCACCACTGACAGTATATTTTCCATCAGGGGAAATGACAACAGCATAGACTTCGTCGTCATGCAGGAGTGGGTTTCCGACTGGCTGATTGGTCTTGAGGTCCCAGATGCGAACTGAGTAGTCCCTCGCCGCGCTAACAAAATGGCTTTCATCAGGGGAGGGACAGAGGGAGGGGTAACGGCATTGGCATGACCATGAAAAACAACGAGCTCCTTCCCGTCAATTGACCATCACTTTCGGATGGTGCGATTGAGTGATGCGGAGAAAATGTGTGTGCCACCCTTGGACCAACACAATGACGTCACATCGCTGTCATGGCCCTCGATCTCCATAAGCAGCTCACCGTCCTTTGACCACACACAGATCGCCTTGTCTTTCCTGCCGCTCATGAATTTGGTCCCCTTGTGGAGAGTATCTGACAGCGAAAACCCTCCCATGGCCAGTCTCTGTGGGTGGTGTTATTTGTCGGCCAGTATCTGGGTTCCAGCGCCATATGGTACCGTCATACGATCCACTTGCTATCTCCTGGGCATTGGGAGACCAATCAATGCACCTCACCAAACCACCATGCCCCTCCCATGGGTCCCTGACCATGCTGCCCTTCCTTAAGTTCCACAGCCGTAGTCTGCCATCTGCACTTCCACTAATGACCATTGATTTATCTGGAGACACTGCCATTGAGCTTACCCCTACCCCTCCCCCATCACTATTCCAAGGCCTCCCCACTGGTTCTCCGTCTATTGTCCATTGACGAATTGAACAGTCCTCCGACGTGCTCAGTATATTGCAACTGATACCCAAGCAGGCAAGACTCCATATGCATTTGGAATGACTCTTGATTATGCACTCCGGCACCAAGCTCCCTGGTGGACGTTCAGGCGTTGGTTTCTTCCACGATGTGGTCCTGGTATTGTGATTGACGAAGTAGGACCGACCGTGTGGTGAGAAGCGCGCTACAAAACATCGTAGAACAATGTGTAGCAATCGTAAACATCGTGCATGAATGATACCAATAATAGTGCAACTGAACACAAGTGAGAACACGATTGATTAATGGATCAACCAAGGAGACTATGCAATTAAAGTGTGTGCAAACTGAAGTGGTTGGACAGAGGTACGAGGTCGTTTCGAAGGTAGGGATGCGGCCGACTCAAGGGCAGGACATTTTAAGTGAGTGACCAAAATGGGATGTGTTTTTGTGAATTTCCGCTTTTGGAAGCCAAAATTGCGGTCATAACATATAAATACATCTTTCACCAAATGTGGAATGTATCCTGGAATGACAAACAGCTGAGTTTCAAAAATAGCAAAATGCAGCTGTGAAAGCCAGGACATACAGCCAAATAGTCAGAATATCAGGGACTTGGCAGACTCCGGGACCATCCATCTGGGTCCGGCCGGATCCGTCCGTGTCCGCCTGGGTCTGTCTGTGTCCGCCTCGGTGTCATTGAGTTTTGCATACATCAGTGTACTAGTAGTGATCCTTTGAAAGACATGTCAGCATTTAATTGTTTGCTGCGCTATCTTGAATAAGAGCCAGGCATAATCAGTAACACATCACTCACTTCTCTTTTCCAGTTTACCACTCTTGCAACCCTGCTCAAAAATGATGTTATCCTTGTGGAGCCTTCCTTGAGTCCAACTTCTGACCCACCATTCATTTTATCACCTGCAATAACTGCATTTCTCAGCGCAGGCTGTTTGATCTCTCCAGCTGAAGTCAGTGGTGCATGGGCCCTCCTCAAGAATGTCATCTGGAGTGGAGGGATCACCATCAACGTGGGACTGCTATGGGAGACACATGGCACTAGAAGGGGTGTATGTAAATTCATTTGATTGTATGATCATCTCTGTTTCTTTATCTAATGACAGGCCCAGCCGAGTATCTGCTCTATCCTCCTAGCCACTCATGCCTTCATCCCAACTGTCAACGTCGCACAAAGGGCATGTCTCTCAAGAAGGCTGCTCAAACCTATGTGGTGTTGTTCACGCTGACGAAAGGCCCATGTGTTGCAAAATCTGTCCACATCAGAAAATCAACCTGGAATTGATATGACCAGATAGAGCTGACAAATAAAACCCATTATGATACATCTAGATTTAGAATTACACATTATTATCTTTGCACAACATGTGTATGATAAAATATAAGACTATGTCAGGGACATGTCATTTTGATATACATATTGCAAGCATGCAGCGAGTTTATGAAGAACTATAAGACTATGCTAGAGACCAGACTCCTACCCAGCCACCCGTGGGGAGAAGTCCTCTCATCCTAGAGTCACAATACAAATAAAACCATACATTAGTCATCATACTATAGCCGAAATTTTGGAGGACAACTCCCCACGAGTGACTGGCAAAACTTGTTGTGGCACGAAAGTTGAACACTGTTTGTCTCACCTAAAATATTCAGATCTAAGTATGAGTCAGCAACGAGCTCCCGCCTCCCGCCCCGCCACTCCCATATATGGTCATGTCCTTTCATAGTACGTACACAAACACATTGAACTTGTAATAGAGCACGCAGCGACACATTAAAAAGAATATCCCTACGAGACAATGAGATGTTAGCTGTACCCCCCCCTCCCCTTTCAGGATGCCCGCCATTCCTCCAGTTAATGCTGTGAACAGTGTCCTTCAGCTTATGCTTGAAAATGAAATATTGCTGTTGGACCTTACAAAAGCAATAATATCAACACCGCAGCGAAACTATCAACTAATAAAGGAGTCACTGTGGCAACACGCAGCTGAAATCTGCTGTCTTCTTTTTTTGTCCACCGGATGCCGCAAGGTTGTCTTTGGCTGGGCGTTTGAAGTAGTTGTCGGGGTTCTTTGTGACGAGATGGTTGATCTGTCGAGTGAGTGCAACGGATTGCATTTCAAAGCAACAAAAACGACATCTACGCAACTTGAAGACTCATTCATCCGCAAACTCGCGCTGAAAATCAAAAAGATCACACCAAATATGTTTAAAATGTTACTCACACTTCTGGATGTGAACCCAGGGCGAAGACGGAATTTTTCAGCGGCAGACATAGAAGATATGCTGCGAGCATATGAGGAGGACGGGCACGAGGATGAAGAGATGGACTTAGGTGAGTTTGGAGGGGATGATTCCACCATGATCAACAATTCGAATAAGAAGAAGCATGACGATGAAAATGATCCAAAGTACAGAAATGGCAACGACGAGCTGAAGAATGGAATACAGTGTTAATGATCGTAGTTCGTGACACTTCTCAGACAATAAGACATAGTACTCACCTGACTGACTGAAGAAAACCGTGATATGTGCATGCATCTTTGCACAGAGCTCAAATGAGCGCTGCAACACACTCCAGTGCATCTTCGGTCTATTTTTGCACTCAACTGGCACCCCGCAAAGAGTGATAGAGGCGCTCGCACACACCGGTATCTCCATCAGCACACAATCCATTGGCAGCAGCTGTAAGATCCTTGTCAGAAGAAGCGAATGCTCAAATCAAACAAGCCATACGGACATTAACAACAGCACTTGCCTACGACAATTTTGACATCAATTTCAAGACTGCACAGCCCACAATCGAGCACCAGTCCCAATTCATTAGTTCGAACTTTTGCAACCGCAATACCTTTGTATGGTATTAATAACCCTGCGGTCCTTCGGTGCTCGCATGAGATATGGCAGAATGAATCAAGTGGCCTAGTTAGAGCATCCCTGGCTGCCGGGAAACTCACCGCAAAGGATCTGCGCATTTTTCATCAAGAAAACTCTTACGGGACAATCCCACCAGGGAAACGTCTATCTCCACGCAAGGAGAACTTTGCCTGGCATGTTCATGACATCCTGCTCAACCATGGCAAGTATTTCGACTTCCTAAAACATCACCATGACGATCCGGTCATTATCAATGCCATCCCGCTGCACAAGACAAGACAAGTTCCTTGCCGAGCAATGCCCATCAAACAGTCAACAACTGATGGAAATATTGAGGTTATGGACGCCCTTTTGAGACAAGCCGGAATTTGGGAGCGTGAAGAGGTTGGATTTGATCTGCAGTATGACGTTGATATGTCCGAGCACGTCCTCCTCGTCCATGGAGACCTTTTAACCAAGGAACGATTAGACATGATCATAAAATCACGACGTATCGAGGACACACCTAAATGCCGCTTTCAGCACATTGTGTTTGTTCCTGGTCTCTTTCACTTCAAAATGGTGTGTGCCGATGCACTATGGCATACATGGATCCAACCACAAGCTGGTCGAATGGACGTCAATAGCCTTTGGCAGCATGTTGGTGTCTTGAGGCCCCGTGAGACTGGAAAGTTCGCGTCGAAGCCAGGGTTTCGACGGATGCATGACGTTCTGCATCACGATCTCTGGGCGTCGATATTAGATTGTTGGCTAGTGGAGGCTCAAACAAGAAACAGCACATGGGACTCACTCGAAGTGTTCGCAAAATGTGCGCCATCATGGGAGTTGATTGTCGAGATGTCAGAGTCCATAGTCAACAAGTTTGTTGCCAATACAACAACACTTATGAACCTGCGTCAACGACCTAGACAAGAGCGTGATCAGCAATTTGAAAACCAGGTGTTGTGCAACCGTGATGAACTACTCTATGTTGATCTCTGTCATGCGATGAACAGTGGTGATATCAGACGAGTCGAGGCCTCTTTCTTGTCGTGGATCTACATATTCAAAGCAACAAAAAAGCACAAATATGCATATCATACAGCTCACTTTATGGTACAGATGCGGTACGTTTATCCCGAGGACCTACAGTGCGTGTTTCTGTCAATGTGTTACACATTGACCAGAAAATACAATACCTACAGACAACTAATCCGACTGAATTGGCTTTGCAACCCAGCTGGAAGGGCCTTCAAATTTCGACCCATGGATTGGCTGGTAGAACGGAATAATCTGTATACAAAGGTACGATGTTTCTATCAGTAAACCAAAGGGCGATACAACAAGAAAACAGGTCATTTTTGCAGGGAAAGGATCAAATCATACGATCCAACACATCATCAACGAATCCCCTCTGATTGAACTCTATCCCTCTGATTGAACTCTACCAGGAATGCCATGTCATGATCGAGAACGGATTCCATCTCAAACAGCGCACCATAAAACATGCACCACCAAACATGACAAAAACTTTGCAGAAACTGTGTGATGAACTACGAAGGCACTCACCACATATATTTACAGCCGGAAGACATGCTGACCGTCAAGTGGAGGATGAGATTGGTACAGGGATGACTATGTTGGTACAAGACAAGGAAGCGCTAATGGACTGCGATGGAGAAGTGGATGTAGTGGGGGTAGAGGACGTCATTGATTATTGACACTAGTAGCGCCGCTAGGGAGAATGTTTTCTTGATTGAGGTTGGTGTTAGAAGGACCTGCATGCATTGGGCAAAGACGGTTCCTCGCTGTTAAGAAAGACTCAACTTTAATTCGGCAGGTTGCAGACAGAACAATGGACATACCATTATGGCCGGATTGCTTGCACTTAGAACACACAGTTACTTTGCGTGGTTTCTTAGGAATATTTGCAGAGTGGGCCGATGGATTAAGCGATTTGATGCTGTTGAGGAGTGACACCAATTGGACATATTAACGAACATGTTAGGTTGAGGTGGTTGCACAGCTGTTGGCGGGGGATAATGCTTGTGAACCAAATACAAGATATTTTCTACCATACTCATCAGCATAGCACCAGTCTGTTAAGTCTCGGAGGGAAGCAACATCAGATAGCTTTGAGTGATGGGAGAGATCAATGATGTGCGTTAAGATTGGATCCGGAAGAAATAAGAGCAGGACCGAAAAATGGATCATTGATCCCAAATCAACAAGTATCTTCTGGCGCCAGGTCTTGAGGTCAGTCTGTAGTGCATAGTCTCTTGTATCCATGTTATAAGCAGGAAGCTTCATTTTCCGTTTTTTGCTTGGGCTTTGCTGGAGGTGAGGTGTAGAAAAGTAGGAACGCGTGGGGAGTGCAAACGTCACAGCAGAAGTGTGGCCTCATTGTGCGCTTCTCGCATCTTTTACAGCAGACATCTGAGTCATTATCGTTCTCTTATATTATAGGTGTCAAGACAATGACTACCACATCAGAATAGAATGACTCACCGATCAGATTATTCCCAAAATACTCGTCTGCAATTCTGCGTCTACAAATTGTTCGGTTTCCAGCCTCAATGAAAACTTCCATGGCTGCTACCCTCAAATTCATCTATGTCCAGTCCAGTAGACAATGGCAGGATTTTTCCAGAACTCGTGGATGTGCCGACCCCAGTATTCCTACAAGATGCTGCAAGAGTATCATTGATTTCACCGTCTGATTCACTGCTGCTATCACTGCTCTCATCATCGTGATCACTTCTCTTCACAACTCCTTCCAGACGTGCTGCCTTATTTGGGGAATCTTGTTGGGCTCTTGATTTCCGTTTCCCATTCGCCCTTTTCCCTTTCCCCTTCCTCTTATAATCTTTTTCAACAAAATAAATACTGCTTGCCTCAATGGAGGGATCTCGAGCAGCACGGCCCAACCTTTGCATCAAGGTACAGAGACTGTGTATATCCCCATTGGACAACTAACTCGACGTCCCGAATGTCCAGACCCTGTTAGCATGTATGGTTGAGCTAAGACCAGTGAGACAGAACAAACTGACCATTCCTGCAGCATCTGTACAACACATACCCATAATTCACTGCTGCGCAAACTTTCGCCATCATGTCAGTTCTGAATTCCTGCATCATTCCGGAGTGAAACCAAACGATTTTATGTTGGAGTTCTGGTTGCAGCTGACTGTGGAGGTACTCAGTCATTCTCTGTGTGTCTTGTCTCGAGTACAGAATATCATGAACTTCGGGGGATGTATTCCTTGCGGTAAGTGAAGGATACGGTTTGATGTCGTGGAAGCTATTTGCTGAATGGAGCATCTCAACAACAGCAACCTGTATGTTCCATCGGTCATTCGAAAGTTGGATCATGCAGGTGTTCTCGTCCCGCTGAGGCGATCTCAACCTGGCTGGGCTGATATGAAATATCTAAAAATGCTCAACCAGTATAAGTGAGTCTTGGCTCTGCCTAGCTGCTATACTCGCAGAATGCAAGAACGTTCGACCCTAAAGGGGACTGCTACTGAACACAGAACCAGATGAAAGAAAGACCCTTGAAGTGCGATGGATGCGCGAAAGCGCAAGAAGAAAAGTGAAGTGAGCGTGAGACGCGAGAGAGCGCACTAAGGTAAGCGCGAGCGTGGGAACATGAGCGCTAAGGCGCACGTTGTGCGGAGAATACCGGATAAGGAAACGGATAAGGAAGTGGATGTGCAAAGCGAGTGCAAACGCAGAGCGAGTGTTATAACGAGCGCGGATAAAGGTCTAGTATAGGCGGATAACGATAACCATTGGAAACACAAAGTGCGCCCAAGTGGTGACTACTACTCTAAGGTAAAACCCAATAGCGAGGGAAGTACAGCAAAGGGGAGTAATAATGATGGAGTAGTAAGTCAGCAAACTTTATACTATGGAAATCGCATCGGAAGCGGAAGGGATAGGAGCAGTAAGCGCTATGAATATGTAATGACATGTAATAGCGCTGCAATGCTTGTTACAAACCACGAGGCAAGGCATATGACGTACCAATGAGGTGGGTGGACATAGAGGGACGTTCCTGGATGATAGGCGATGCAGGGCGCTTGCAGGGCGCTTAAGCGCGAGAAAGCGCGCAAGGTGCGCGTGTGGGAATGCTGCGCGTTGTGCGGGAAAGTACCGCGCCTATGGCGCGTTTCGCGGGAAAGCTGCGCGTTATGTGTAAAACGACTAGGGACCTGATAGAAGTCGAATGTAGCTGATGGTGTGAGTCGTGCATTGAAGGCCAATTGTCATGAGTTGTGAAAAGGTGCGAAATGTGCCCATATGTGCCTGCAGAAACGCGAGTCTCTACACCGCATATTCAGGGATACCATGACGTCTTTCAGGATGTGTGCTGGTAGGGTTGCCGAAACGATATGAAATGGTACGTGCGATGGAAGGAGCCAGCAAAGTCTTCCGAGCTGACTATATTCGGGGCGAAAGTCCTTTCCCCATTGACTGATACAGTGCCCCTCGTCGACGGTGACATTGAACAGGTGCACTGTGAAGTCCCTCGTTCTCCATAGATCATCGAAACGCCGGTCACTGAGAATAATCTCGGGGCTCGCAATAATTACTTGATATTTACGGCTCTTGATTCCTGCTCCATAGCTCAGAATGATTGCAATAATAGTGAACAAGACTTAACATACCTTGAATTGTGTCATCTGTGGCATTTGCACCAGTTACATTGACTGCTGAGATACATAGCTGCTGCAACTCCTTGATATTTTGGTCGCCAAGCCCATTGAGTGCGGTAATGAGGATTACAATCCCGTTATTATTGAACAGGAGGGGGATCCAGAACGTTAGAGTTTTGCCCGCGCCTGTTGGAGCAATGGTAATGACATTTTTCCGATCTAATTGTGCATGTGCACATTGCAGCTGGAACTTGCACGGCATGATGTCAAAAGTAGCATTAACAGTATCTTCAATCAGTGAAGCATCTGGGATTGTATATTGTAGAGCAGACATTGATCACATAATAGATTGTCGAGATAGATTAAGATACCATATATGGGAGCGGCAGGGCGGGAGGCAGGAGCTCATTGCTGACTCATACTTAGATCTGAATATTTTAGGTGAGACAAACAGTGTTCAACTTTCGTGCCACAACAAGTTTTGCCAGTCGCTCGTGGGGAGTTGTCCTCCAAAATTTCGGCTATAGTATGATGACTAATGTATGGTTTTATTTGTATTGTGGCTCTAGGATGAGAGGACTTCTCCCCACGGGTGGCTGGGTAGGAGTCTGGCTAGAGACATGTCATTTTGATATGCATCTTACAAGGACACAACAGGTTTGTAAAGGATTATAAGACTATGTCAGGGACACATCATTTTGATATGCATATTGCAAGCATGCAGTGATGGAAACTCAACAGCTTGCTAGGTCACGATAACTCAGTGTCGTGTGTTGGCAAACTGTCGATAATTGTAGATACTACCATCATAAGCTACCTATCTAAAGCCAGACACACTTGGTAGAAATTCAACAATGTGTCAGTAGATCATACCTTACTACCATAGGTCCATCAATATCATAGCTTTTATAGTTCCCACCAGCGTAGTCTACCTATCCATTCCTTTACCATGTGATCTGTAATTATGATGTTTATTTGTTGCATTGCATATTAGACAAAGCTAGCTAATGCTTTGTCATTCTTCAGTCAAATGCCTCATGCATCTTGAGGATATCAACAATATTCATCTGGCGGGCACATAGAAATAGACTTACTGACGTTATCAAGTAGCTTGAGGACCACATAAACATTGAGAAAAGAATGACATGCTGTGGAATATAGTAGTTAGTATTTGTGAGATACAGGCCATGTTAGAAACTTACAGGTAGCATAGAGATTGAGAGAACACATACCGTGCAGGCATACAAAGGTGTGGTGGTGGTAGTGGTTGGTTGAAAGCAAGAGATGAAGATAACCAACGGCGCATCAAGGTTATGATGTCCTGAACCAGACGGATCCACACTCGGACAGGACCCAGCCAGACAGACTCGGAAAATTCCATTTCCCGGATGTCCTCCAACTCCCCATATCTACCTCTGCAATCTCCCTACAACTCATTCTACCCATCACTCTACCCATTCTTGATCCTCGTCATTTTGCTTCATTGCATTATCATGTCATGCAGTTTAGAAGGCTGATCAATCCAACTTGAAGGTGGGTCACTCTATATCACTTCCATTTCGTAATCCTCACACTCCATTTACAGTCATCGGCAGAATGAATCTTCGGGTCTCTTCTGAGCACATACCCATCGATATTGACTCAAAGGGACACTAGAAATTGCCCATCAAAGTCCTATCATCCGCTGTATCTGTAATGTAGGGCCATACCGTGACTTTGTAAAGTTCATGTTGATTTGAGGATGTGATTTGAGAACTGACATTTGGTTTCTAGATCATCACATGCCTGCATTATCAGTGGAGATCAGGGTGTCCTATCAGGTTGACTGAATGCTAGTCAGTGAACAAGTTATTGGGAAACTTCAAATATTGCAGGATGAGTTACTCAATCAAGGAGATGAGTCTTTTGGTGAGTGATTTGCTCCTCATCTATGCACATACACTGACATATTGCAGGTTTGTCCTTTCCACCCGTTCGTGGTGTCCACCCTTACCTCATGCTGAAGGCCGCCATTGTACATGCTTGCGACGATCATGATGGTGCACTGTTTGTTGTGAGTATGCCAGACTCTTTCCTGTTAGCTTGTGCTGACAGAACACCAACTTTGATCCCTCATAGATAGCAAAGTTGCTCGAGACACGGATACTGGGCCACGCACAATTTGCTGTATATGTGATGAGCAAGATGGTCTCTCACCTGGACAATGCTGTGCAGCATTTTCAGTTGCTTCTGGACTAGTGTCTGGTCCAGATCATGTAGCAGGTATCACCAACCTCACATGGGTCCACTTCAAGACATTGGTTCCACTACTTCTCTCTTCCGCAAAGCTCTTGCATTTTGTCTGCATGGCCACCCCGATCACACATTATCACTTTATCGTCTCCTTTCAGCATTTATCTGGCGCTACAGCAAGTCTGAGCAAGGAGCCTACCGCCACCTACATTCAGGAATCTGCGCAGCTGTGCTGCAAGCTACTGCCCCTCTGTCCAGAGGGCACCTGGCTTCGTAGCATCAACATAGACCATCTGGTCAATTATGTGGTCCCACAATGCCACAAATTTCCAGTTGACACATCCGATGAAGGCATCCAACTTCGCTGAGTCATGGTCAAACTCTGTCCTCTGGCCCATCAACATCGTCCCACAGCCTTCGCCGATCTCTCACAGGCATTCAAAGTTCGCTTTCAACAATGCGGCAGCATCGATGATATATACGAGAGCATTGGCCGTAAAGCTGTGCCTCTGTGCTCGGAGAGATATCCTAGCCACGATACCTTTCCAATCAACTTGGCCTACTCACTCCAGTGCTACTTCAATCACCAGTGCAATGTGTAGTACTACTTTGTATTCTTGTTGTCTGGTACATATTCACAAGTTGTTAATATGTGATTCTCTCCCATCCGGTTGTTTGTAGAAATGACCCTGATACTTGTGCGCGCCAGTTATCTCATTCTCAGTATGTTTTCTCTCCTGTTTTTTCCACTTGAATCGTTTGTAGCCTCGTCTTCTGCTCACCATTATGAGTTAACTGGATCCAACCAGCACTATGAGGGTCTTAGCATGACCACCCCCATCCACTCCTTCATGTTAATGACCATTGTTCGCAGTGCTCTTTATCTGTTAGTCTAAGATGGCCTATATGCATGCCCTCTGCATTCCATGTCATTCTTGGAGATGGTCTTTCATGCGTCAATCAGTGTCCCTCGGTGCATAGTACATTGTTGGGCTATTGTGGTCACAACGACGAACAATCATTTAAAATTTTTAAACTCAATTATCACCACTCCAGGTGATGCTTGCTATCCGGTCAGTTGAACTTGATCCATCCAAGTATCAATTTTTTGTATATCCTGTAGCTGCCCAACTCTCTAGAAAAGTACAAAACACTATGGTCAGTTGACTGCACCTGCATGGTTGATATCATATCAGATGCTGACTGTAACATTGGAATCAATGGTCCTCGGTATATGTTTTGTCGATCAGAGTCCTATGAGTGCAATACATGGCGGAGTACTGGTAACCTGCTAGAATCCGAACGAATCAAAATTGATACAGTGTAGGCTTTACGATAAGCCTGGGAAAGCACTGCAATTGCAATACATGGCAGAGTACCAGTAACCAGTGAGAATCCAAGTGAATCAAACTGATACGATCCAGGCATCAGGATAGGCCGAGTGGGCACATTGGGAAAATATTTCAAGGTACGATCAAACCTACTGGCTAGCCAGGCGTAACAGACCCTAAAAACAATCATACTTCAGCTAGCCACCATATCAACCAAAAGAGTGAATCAACACACAATAATACCACCACTGTTCCAGCACCATGCATTGCTGAGCACCCATTCTCAGGTAATTATTCAGCAGAATTAAAGACTGTACCACATTTGGTGATACGAGTTCTCCTTGATCTCCAACCCATATGTAAGATGGCTTGAATTCAAAATTGACAAATGACGGATTCATAGTGTAGGGGCCATGAGTGAGGGTGATTGGCTGATGCCGAACAGCAGCACCATCTTGAGGTATGAAAATGTTCATGTTTGCGAAGTACACAGGTACTACCAGTTCACATTCATCTGCAAACAAAGGTTACCATCTCCACAGGGGGAGTATCTGCATAGACGAACTGGTTACATCTTTGAATATTTGAAACCACGAAGTTTCAATCTGTCTGCTGCCACAGTTGAACCAACATCCATATATCAAGATTTGCTGCTGTATAACCAGTAGGTTTCCCCTGCTTGTTGGCTTCATTACTGACCCACACATTTCAGGCTTACTACTGACTACTCGTGGATAGG
This sequence comes from Suillus subalutaceus, assembly GCF_016647625.1. Taxonomy (NCBI): domain Eukaryota; kingdom Fungi; phylum Basidiomycota; class Agaricomycetes; order Boletales; family Suillaceae; genus Suillus; species Suillus subalutaceus. The sequence goes on from NW_024540436.1 coordinate 82,349, forward strand.
GGTCACCGCTGCCGTGAAGTGGGCTATGAAGTCAAGAGTTGTAAGTCACAAAGTATATTGTAATGGCCATGACTTCTGATGGAAAGTTGGATTTCATAGTCTTTTCATGCGCATGGGGTTTGACGAAATGGTCATCTTGTGCCAGGTTCTTCATTTGTTGGAAATCTACTGACATTCAATGAAAGTCTCGAGGCACATGCTCTAACCCTCTGGTCAATGAGGATCCCCTTTGATGGAGATCCCCCTATTGTTGACAGTACTTTGCAAACGGAAGAATCATTCGATTGGGAGCCTTGATGAGCCTTGTGACTACCTCAACTTCATTCTGGACTACGTGCCTCCTATCTCCGCCCCGTCTGCTAGCGTTGTTGCCTTTGATCTCTTTGGTACCATCCTTGTAAGTTTCATATTCATCCATCACAACACTTGAGTTACTTACCTGCAACCAGGACCGTGACGGTGCTGTGAATGAAGCTATGCATTTGTTATCACCAATGCATCCTGACAGATGCCGCATATCTGAAGTGTATCTCGAATGCGAACTTATGGGACATGGAGACAACCCTAATGCACTCTACATCAACATCATGTGGCATGCGTTGGAGGGTGTCTGCACATTTCTAGGAGTGCCGCTAAGTGAAGTTTTACTCCGCGAAGCTATCCAGACTATCCTGCAACCTGGTTTGTATCCCGATGCAGAGGCTGCTGTGAGGACGCTCCTGGCTCAGGGTTATACAGTGGTTGGCCTTCCAATCCCAGATGCTCAGTCATTTTCACTTCGTCAACTTCCGTTCGGTCTTACTGTGGACAATCACCCTACGCCCCTTTCAGATCTTTTTTCTCAAAACCCCTCTATATTTTCGGACCTCTTGGAGTGCTGTCGCTTGGCATGCAGTACCATCGAAAGGACCCAGGTTCTTGTAGTGATGTCCAGCCATTATCAAGTGATGGAACCAGCAAGTGTCGGCAGTTTCCCAACTGTTTTGGTTCAACGTCCTGGATGTCTAGAATCAGAAGTGAAGCTAGTGACCAAACCCTAGCAGTTGATGGACTACAAGCTTTACAAATGCGACTACAAACATTGTCTGCTCTTCATCCTTCACCAGTGGAGCACACTCCAAGTAGCATCAAGGAATTCCGTGTTTGCAGTATGTATCAGGTAACAGACTTGCTTGGAGTGGGAAGCTTTGGTGAGTTCACATGCATCCTGTTTACTTTATCAAACTGGCTGATGTGCTTTGTTGTGACAGGAAATGTGTCGAGTGCTGTTCATGTCCTCACCGGCTCGGAGGTTGCAGTGAAAATGGATATCCCAGCTGATGCACCGACCACACCCGTTGTACTGCCTTATGAAGTTCTGGTGTATGGTCTGCTGCGCGGACACCCAGGCATACTATCATGCAAATGGAGTGATATGAAAGGAGGAGCACAGTTCTTGGTTCTTGACCAAGTAGGTGTGAATCTTGAACAACTCCGGAGAGTATGCAGGGGTGAACTCTCTTTGAAGACAGTAGTTATGCTTGCTGTCAAAATGGTAGGTGTGATGATTGCTTGGGGAGTGAGTCTGTACTGATTCGTGCACTTTACCAGTTGGATAGAATTGAATTCATGCATTCACGAGGGCTTGTCCAGCGGGACACCAAGCCCAAAAACTTCGCGATGGGACTTGGGGAGAAGTCTGATATGGTCTATCTGCTCTGACTTTGGTTTGGCGAAGCTTTATGTCAACCCATCCATGGGAATACACATACCGTTCCATGAAGGCCGCGTTGGACTTGGCACTCCATGATATGCCAACTATAACGTGCATTTTGGACGAGGTTTGTAGATACCAATTTAATTTCTGCCCAGGGCTAATGAGCCAGGAGCAGAACAGGGACGATGAGATGATCTTGAAGGAGTGGGCAACGTGCTGTTATATCTCTTGCATGGACACCTACCTTGGCAGTGCATCTATGCACCAAGCATCAAGGCTAAACTCCTTCGAATAGGGGAGATGAAAGCTGGTTTGCCATTCTGTGACCTGCTTACCCACTCGCCTGAAGAGTTCACAACCTATTTTGATCACTGTCGTGGTTTGAAATTTGACGAAAACCAAACTACGCATTACTGAGACAGTTGTTCAGTCAGATGATGGTTACAAGTTAGATGTCCAGTTCACAAATGACGTGTCCACACTACAGTACATGGGCCCTTATTACACGCAATGTGATTGAATAAATTATACACTCACCTCTCCCCACCTTGAGATTCATGTCCTAGTCTATGTAAATCATTTGGAAATGATATGCTGCATGTATGTACTTACTGTAATTAGGCGTGATGGCCTTTTTGTATAGGTTGTATCATATACATTGCCCTGGGGTCAAATGAGAGCTTAATCGCTTCTTGGTCCATTACCAAGTGGCACCCTGACTAGGACCCTGAAAAACTTCGGAATCCAGTACCGCGCCCACCAGCACTACCTGGCGTCACAGATGCCATACAGGCCTTGCTACCTCACAAAAACCCCTTGGACAAGTCCTAACAACCACTACTGTCGACCTTGGTGACAATGGCTACCGCAAAGATGCGTCCAACACCCACGGGAACTGGCATCTCAGATGTCTGGGCCACTACCCCCAACTAACAAAGTCAGATTGTCTCACCGAACCACAGTCTCCCTGCTAGTACTGAAAGATGAAATACTGCAACAGGACTATGAGGTCAAAGACATAGAAAGTAGCACCACCTTCTTGGAAAAGTCCCCATTCCGCCAAATAGGCGAGCCCATGTTAAACAAAAGCTTAATACTCACAATTCTCCATATCACCCAGTATATAGGTATTCCCCACACTGCCATAGAAGGACTTAGAGCAGTAGCCCTGCTCCTAGAGAACAGCCTAAAATTCAGCCCAACTGGTCGCAGACCTATCAAACACTTTATCGTCACACGTTATAGTGGCCATCTCACCTCAAGTCGCAACCATTTTGACAGCATCAGAGACCCTCAAATCAAATGTTGATGCAATCACAAAATTCAAGTCAATCATAGAGGAAAATTCAAAGGAAGGCAACACTTCTGCATCTGCAGCTGCCACTCACACTGAGCTTGCGGCTGATGCCGTCTTGAGTAGTATTACTGACATCAAAAGTGCATTAGAATCTCTAACCACCCCTCCTCCCAGCGCAGTTCAACCAACATCGCCAAGGTCATAGCGCGGTGTCTTGCTACTTAAGGGTCTTATATGGAATGTGTATATAGTGACAACACAACTATACAGGGATAAGACTACTTGCCAGTCCTTAAGTACACGGTCTACGACTTTTCTAGTTTTTGTGGTAGATAATGTGTGAGTTCTTGGGAGGATTTACTGACATGTCCTCTTCTTGTCTTTCTCGTGGTTTCAGTGATACGAAGTTTCTCAGTGTTATATAGTCAACCTCTAGTTTAGGTAGTATATAACTAGTAGTAGAAATGTCTTATATCTTACTTCAAGGCAACCTATTTGGCCTGCACTTTCAGAATCTTACTGGGTCTCACACGGTTTGAGAGAAGAGTGGAAAGTGGGAAGTCTGATTACTAGGTGCAAGATGGGCTCCTTTTATACCTTTTTGGGGCCCCCCTTACTAAGCATGACTCATCACAGCATTAGTAAGTCACTGGCTTACTAACCATGCCATTTGGCAGTGCTGAATCAGCTGCTTATCAATCTAATATACCTAAATAGAAATAACTATTACAAAGCATGATAAATCATGACGACGCATGACAAAGCATGACAAAGCCTGACAAATCATGACAAATCCTTACAAATCAGCCTTTTTGCCAGTCACATGACATGCTTACAAACATGTCTGATGGCTCACTGAAGGATCTGTGTCTGAAAGAAATGGAAACAGACAGAAACAAATGGAAACTGCATGACAAATCATGAAGGATCCTTACAAATCAGCATATTGCCAGTCACATGACACACTAAGTAACATATTTGTGGCTCACTGAGTAAATTGATGGCTGAATAAGCCTTAGAAAAAGAAAGAGAAGGAAACTGAAGGAAACTAACAAACTGAAAATATAAGTACAAGTAAATCTGTCATAAATGAAACCAAGCCTGTAATACAATGAAGTATACCTTAGTATACTCTTCCTGTGATTACTTCTTGTCTACGTATGTCATGGTATGGTATCCATACCATGCATGACAGCGGCGGTTCAACACAATGCACAGACCCCGGCTCCTGTCTTGGTAGCCCTTACTCATGCCTCCACAAGGGATCGGCAAATTTTATTCGACCCAGTTCCAGGCAAAGCCCTATTTGCACCTGACATAACATCAGTAGATATAGTGACCAGAATGAAACAAGCATTTATGGCAACTAATTCGGAAGCAACGCCAGCCATTCAAATCAATGCAGTCACACGTCTCTGGAATGGAGGCCTCATAGTGGAACTCACATCTACATACCACTGCTTGGATTAGGACACCAGAAAACCAAGTCAAGATTATCGCGGCTTTGGGAATTCCTGTGACCATCAAAGAAAGACGCTTCTCCATTATCATCCCATTCTTACCTGTCACTTCTAGCATCGAAGAACCGAACTGGTTATGTACCGTCGAGGAAGAGAACAGCATGTCCGTAAGCACCATCGAACCGGCCAATTGGATCAAGCCACGCCAATGCAGGACGCCACAGCAGTGAGTTGCACATGCAATCTTTCATTTTGCAGACCCCCATTCAGCCAACAACACTCTTTGGGACAGCATATACATTGGCTAGGAGAAGTTGCACCCCCGAAAAGACACAAGGGAGCCAGTGCATTGCGTACACTGTCAACTCTGGGGACATATAGCATGGGACTGTCAAGCCCCACACAATGTCTGTGGCACTTGTGGAAAGAATCACCACACGAACGAATGCAATGCCTACCACACCTTCTACTGTGTTAGCTGCAATTCTCACAAACATGCCAGTTGGGATAGGAAATGCCCTGAATTTGAATCCAAATGTGCAGGCATTGACGCTAAGCACCCCAAAAACTCTATGCCATTCTTCCCTACTGATGATTCGTGGACCCAGGTGATGCTTCCACCACAACCTGCTCCATACCGCAAACCAGCAGTACCTCTACCAACAGAACATCCCCATCCCAACCTTCGACAAACGAATATCCCCTTCAAACCTCAGTGCCCAACCAGAGGCTATCACGCCCGAGGAGCACTGTATTGTTCTGGCCACAGAGGCTTCCGGGCAACCACCTTGTCTGGATCGAAGTCGATCCCTATCACTACCTTCGGCCCATGGGACCCCAGCACAGACTCCCAGGCACCCAAAACCACTTTGCCTCCCTCAACCCCTACTTCCTCACTCACAGAGATCACTCCGTTCGTCACTCCATCAAGCTTGGTAGCTCCTAGGTCCCCCTCCCCTCCTAATGTCTGAATGACAGAATACAACACCAACCCGATTATGTGTCTGGCAACAGAATCTTAATACTTCACTATTAGCACAACACTCTCTTCTCAATAGCCCCATTGCCTGTGACTGGGATATAGTAGCCCTTCAAGAACCGCACATCAACACACTAAAAAACACCATCTCATCACCACACTTTCACGCTGTATACCCGACAACATGCTTCTCTGCACCCAACCTTACCTCACGCACTGTAACTCTCACATCCAAAGCCTTCAACACTAATTCCTGACAGCAAATCGCATTCCCATCCCCAGACGTCATAGTGATCCAATTTAGAGGCCCCTTTGGATGATGCACCCTATTTAATATCTACAATGATTGTCTACTAACACTAACTCAGGATACCCTAGCCGCCTTTCTAGAACACAAAATAGCGAACCTGTGCCCATCCGCTGATGATCATATGATCTGGTTGGGCGACACCATCCCTTATGGGATGAGGACCACAACACTCAACTGTTTACTAATAGATACCTCAATGCAGCTCAACCTCTCCTGGATTTATTAGTGGACTACGGTATGGTGATGACACTACCAAAGGGCCTACCAATTTTGCAATCAACCAGCTCGAAGAACTGGACGTGCCCCAATAACATTTTTTGCACTGACCATACCAGCAAATCTTTTATCAGCTGCTATACTAACCCAACACTGCGAGGGCCTGCTACTGACCACATCCCCATTCTTAGTATCCTGGACTTGGAAGTCCCTCATGCCACCATCGAAGAAAAGCACAACTTTTGGGAGACGGATTGGGACGAATTCAACAAACACCTAATGATTGAACTGGATAAGCTTCCCCCCGTCCAGCCACTCATCACTGACGATGAGGTTCAACAGGCAGCTTACGCTTGACGACCTCCATCCAGACCATGATAGTGCAATGCATCCCAAAGTCAAAACCAAACCCTCATTCCAAGCATTGGTGGACCAAATACCTGACCATCCTATGCCACGAAGTCATGAAACTAAGTCATTTATCTTACAAATCGAGATTCGATGCTGATCACTACAATCATGAGGAACACCGAGTCAAGAGAAATCAATACACAGAAGCAATCAAACAGGTCAAGAAGGACCACTGGGTCAATTGGCTCGAGGAGACCATGGGTAACAAGATTTGGACGGCTAACAAATATCTAACAGCAGCAGCGGGAAATGGGGGTCTCTCAAGGATCCCAACTTTATGGTGCCCTGATAACTCTACAGCTGATACTAACAAAGAGAAGAGTGCAGCCCTGGTGCAGGCATTCTTCCCGCCACCTCCAGCCACATCCTCTGTCCCACATGTGCAATCTACCCTGACCCGGTGTGGAAATCACAACCCGACTAGGCACTTGTAAAGTACTTAGCCAGTATATAAGGTCTTAGCTCTGCCTAGCTGCTTCACTTGCAAGCGAGAGTGTTTGACCCTAAAGGGGTCTGCTGTCTAGTTAAGTTAGAATATGTCAGTACTATGCAAGGAACAGAACCCGAAGGTAGAAAGTACGAGTCCGAAGGTAGGAGATGAAGTCTGATGTAGGGGATACCGAGTCCGATGTTTCGGGGATTGGGGAGGATAGGAAAGCAAGGGAAAGGCAAGGAAAGGTGCGGGGTTAGGATCGGAATGCAAAGGGAATGTTTAGCAATAACGAGCGACTGAGGTTCAGATTGTAAGGAGAGGAAATCAGATAGATTCAGCAGGTATAGGGGATAGGGACTAAGTGAGGTGACCTAGTATCGGGGAATTTCTCCCATCTACAGAGTGGTAAAGTGTGATCACCTACTAAATCCTATTTAACTAGCTACGTGAAAGTACGGAGTACTGTAGGCAAAAGTAGTAGCGCATCATCGGGTGCGACGAAATATGTAAAAGGCCATGATGTGCTGCGGCCAGTGGGAATACATGTAATAGCACTGTCTACCGCATCAGTAATAAGGAAATAAATGGCTGCGCACCTAGTGGGGTAAAGTGCGACTGGACTGGACATAGGTAGGACGAGTCCACAGGGTATCTGAGCGGGTCTGATCATCGGGTTGCGTCGGGGATGTCGGGTCGCATTGGGGATGACTAGGGGTGAGTCGGACAACATGGGGTATGGATGCAAATTGCATAGTGGCTTCATATAATCCCAGCGGAAATATGATTGTCACACCAGTCCCAACACCCGCGCCCATCACAGAGTCCCAACTGACTAGAAGTATCGCAAAACTTAGTCCCTACAAGGCTCCCAGCCCAGATGGGATCTGCAACATTGTCTTCATCCATTGCGCTGAGCTACTCAAACCTTACCTGCTCCACCATTTCAGAGCCACATTCACCCTCAAGACCTATTACCCCCCATGGTGTGATTTCACCACAGTCGTCCTGCATAAGTCCAGCAAGCCCGACTACACTGCCACCAAAGCATATCGCCCAATCGCTCTTCTGAATACAACCTGCAAGCTCTTAATGGCAGTGGTCGCCAACCAGATGACTTACCTTCTAGAACACCATAACCTGCTCCCCAGTACCCACTTCAGTGGATGCCCCAGAAGATCCACAACTGACTCCTTACATCTCCTTGAGGCAACAATCAAAGACGTGTGGTGGCAAGGGAAAGTAGTCTCAGCTTTATTCCTGGATATTGAGGGTGTGTTTCCAAATGCAGTTACTGATCGGCTCTTACACAACATGAGATCACAGTGTTTGCCTGAGTCCCTTATAGGTTTCACTGAACGTCTATTGGTAGGTCGATGCACACAGCTCAAATTTGACAGTCACCTCTCGGATTGGATCCCGATTCAGAACAGTATCGGACAAGGGGACCCGTTGTCCATGATCCTCTATATAATATATGACTCCGACCTTGTAGACATAGCAGTAGGGCATGGTAAGGAAGAACGAACCTTGGCATTTGTCAACAACACTGCCTTCATCGCAATAGGGTCATCATTCCAGGAGACACACACCATCCTCAAGCACATGTTGGAAATGCCGGGAGGACGATACAAATAGGCTAGGGATCACAATTCGAAGTTCGAGACATCTAAATTTGCATTAGTAGATTTATCCATGAACACTGCCAAGGAACGCCCACCCCTTGTGACTCGCAGCACTATGATCACTCCCACTGCCACCCACAAGTTCCTGAGAGTCATAATAGACCAGGCACTTCATTGGCAAGAGCACATCACGTATTCAGTCGCAAAAGGAACTGCTTATGTATTCCAGCTGCGCCGTCTTTCTTCTACTTCATCCGGGATACCTCTCTCACTGATGTGTCAATTGTATTTAGCAGTAGCTCTACCGAAAATGTTATACACCGTGGACATATGGCTCTGTCCTCTCTTCATGGGTACTCAAGACAAACCTCAACGCGGTTCAATTGGCGCAGTCAACCATTTGCGCAGAGTCCAACGCATCGTGGCCTTGAGCATCACGGGAGCTATGCATACCACGGCAACCGACACGCTGGAAGCTGATGCGAAGCTGCTCCCTCTCAAACACCGAGCACAGAACCTGTGTTATCATGCTGCCATCCGCCTGGCCGCACATCCCCCAACCCATCCTATACATGGACCAGTGCGCAGGGTGGCCAGGAAACTTGTCGAACACCACAGGTCTTCACTCCATCATCTATTCCACGCCACTGAACTGGACATTGGGTCAATAGAGACCATAACGCACAGCAGACACTCACCAAGCTCATCAGTCCCATATAGAATTGCCATCACCACCTCACGAGAGCAAGCTTACCAAGACCACGACAGATCTAACGACGATGTGAAAAACACAACCTGACTAGTCACTTATTAAGGTACTAAGCCAGTATATGTCTAAGCTCTGCCTATGCTGCTATACTTGCAAACAATAAAGCAAGAACGTTCGACCCAAGGGAATAGCTACTAAGGACAACTCAAGATTGAAAGACCCGAAAGAGCGCTAGAGCGCAGGAATAGTGCATCGCAAGATAGAGCGCTAATGCGCGGGAAAGAGCAGAAGTCAGGAAAGCGAACACTGAGTCAAAGGAAGGTAATGGATAGCGAGAGAGATCAAGGGTATTGATTGCAAGGGTAAGGAAAGTCAAATAGGGGCCATAGAGCGCAACTAAAGGGTGACTACTTCTAAGTAAAACCTAAGGGAAAGGAAATACAGTTCAAGGGAAGTAATGTTGAAGTAGTCACCATAGGCTTCTTATACTAGTAAACTATACCATCTCAGACTCAGAAGGGATAGGATATACATGTAATAAGACTGTAGCACTTTTTACAAACTCAAGGCAAGGCAAATTACATACCAATGAGGTAGGATGGACCATGGATGGATTCCGACATTTCAGGTGATTCCTAGAGCGCGAGAACAGCGCGCTGGATAAGCGCTAAGTGCGGGAACAAGCGCTAGATAGAGCGGACATGCACTAATGCTCCTATAGACACATTGCTGGTAGTTCCGACAGCGCTATAAGCGCGGGAATAGCGCAGGATAAGTCGTGGGAACATGAATAGCACTGCAGGAATGTGCGCACATAGTGCGGGAAAGTGCGGAATAGCGTCAGACAAGGATTATAGCTGAGACAATTGAAGACCGTGTATAGGGGAATAGTGAATGATATGAGGTCTAGCTTTGGTCCACCTATTGAAGGCTTATGCAGGTATACATGCCTAGCGCCAATATAATTGTCACAACAAGATCAAGATCTATTGTGATGGCTCCAGGATTAACGACAACGTAGGAGCAGCTGCAGTGCTATACTGGACCGGTAGACCCCAGCCAGAGACTTTGAGATACCATCTGGGAACTGCAGATGAACATGAGGTTTATGAGGCCGAAGCCGTAGGACTAACTCTAGCTGTGCAGCTTCTCTCCCAGGAAGAGGACGTCACATATCCAGTCTCTATTTTCATGGACAATCAGGCTACCATTAAATCTGGTGATGTATTCTCGATGAAACCAGGCCATTACCTGATAGACCATTTCCGTAGCTTAATAATGAATGCAAAGAGGTCCAGCCGTGATCGCAGATTCAAGGTCACCGTCCGATGGATTTCAGGACACGATGGAGTACAGGGCAACAAGATAGTGGATGAGGAAGCTAAGAGAGCAGCATCAACCAGAGGAGAAACCAGCCCTAAACAACACCTCCCCCCCCCCCCCTACCTGAGCAAAGGTGTCCTCCCCTGCAGTGTATCAGCACTGAAACAAAGGCAGAAGACGGAATCTTCAGAACAATGGGCGAGACTTTGGCAGAAGTCCCCATGCTACCAGCACACCATCAGCATTGACCCCAATGTTCTCAAGGGCGCATTCATCTCATTAGCCCAATCACTCCCAAAATGTCACATCAGCATGCTCCTATGGCTCCATACCAGACACATCTCTCTAAACCAGCATCTGTTTCGAATAGGGAAGAGTCCCACACCTGACTGCCCACATTGCGAAGGTACAGAAGAGACCGTACTCCACTATCTGCTTTCCTGCCCCCATTATGCTCGGCTCAGCACATCCTTACGACAACTCTCAGCCGCAGTGCTTTCTCAGTATCCTACCTGCTTTCAAGTTCAAAAGCAAGTGCTCCACTCATTCAATTTGTCAATAGCATGGGCCATTTGCATGCCACCTTCAGTGATATTCCTCTGTTAAGACCGTACTCAAGAGGTATCGGATCCAAAGGGCTTTGGCCTCAGCTCATGCACTGTGCCCCTTTCCCGAGTCTTGCCCCTTATTTCAGAGTGCTAGAGTATCGCATCTAGTGAGACAGATAAGTATTGTAATGGATCCGTTAAGGCTTCCGGATATTGGACATGTAGAGTAACGGCTAATCTGGATCGGATCTGAACTAGAAACTAATGGGTGAGGACTGTCCGAAAACAGAGGCGGATATATAGACTATAGGAATCAATCCTAAGTCTCGGAGTAGACAAGAGTATTGTACTCAAGTCCGGACGGATAACAGAAGGACTTAGAGTCCAGACGGAATGAGTGCAATCTAAGATTGATATTCAAACTGATCTACTACAGCGCATGTACAAGGGTTTATATACTACGGATAACTAACGGAATGATCAATAAGCAAAGGCACGAGGCTATGTATGAAGTATAAGCAAAGTATGTGCACAGCATATTGGTAAGTCGGATGGATCACAAATCATGAACCAGGAATGAAGTATAAGTTTAAAGCGGATCAGTAAGCATAGTGGAAGTAAAGGATGACTGGTATACCGGTTGTACAGGAATACCAAAAGGAGATGAACAATAGTTAGAGTTATATGAACAGGACATGAAATAAGAATCAGATCGGATCTGTGGACCGGTGTCCCTCTTACTTAAGGGTCTTATGTACGCCGCTTATATAGTGACAACACAACTATATAGGATAAGACTTATTGCCAGTCCTTAAGTACACGGTCTACGACTTTTCTAGTTTTCATGGTAGATAATGTGTGAGTTCTTGGGAGGATTTATTTCAATATACCTTCTTTCCTTGTTCCTTGGTTAGTTTAAAACAATTGATTCTGTATACTGAGTCTACGGTATGATTTGTGTCTGAGAGTTAGTGTGCTCGTGTAGCGTGTAGCGTGAAATGTGTAGCGTGAATCGTGTCTCCCTTCCTGTAAAAGAGAGAGGAAAATAGTATGGGTTAAACTTAGTTAGATTAGCTGATAGATTATATAATCAACCCCTGTAAGGTAGTATATAATTGAATAAATGTTTCTTAGTCTTACTTTGAGGCTAATGATTGCCTGTACTTAGGTTCTTACTTAATCTCACACTGTTTGAGATGAGTGAAGGTGGGAAGTGCTCCATTTATTACATGGCAAAATTGGGCTCCTTATATACTTTTGGAGGCCCTGATTACAAAGCATGAATCATCACATGGATTGGTAAGAATGTGCTTACTAACAATGCCATTTGGTGTGTTTGAGTCAGCTTGTTTACTAATTTACATTATAAATACAGTGTAGTTTACAAAGCATGACAAATCATGGTATGAGTCATCACATGGATTGGTAAGGATGTGCTTACTAACAATGCCATTTGGTGTGCTGAATCAGCCTTCTTACTAAGTAGCTTATAAATACAGTTAGAAATCTTACAAAACATGATGAGTCAAGCTCAATCTTTACAAATCATGATATCTACCAGTCACATGACATGCTTACAAACATGCTTGGTGGCTGAAAAGAAAGTCTGTTGGCTGAATATGCCTGAGGAAAATAGAAAGAGATGGAATGTCATAGAACAAAATAGAAATACATGGAAAAATGGAAGGAAGATTGAAAGTGAAAATACTAGCTAATAACTAAGGGGAAAATGATGGGGTAACTTGGTGATAGGATACAGTAGGGTCTATTATACTTTCCTTATCACACCTCTTGTGTATCTGTCATGGTATGAGTTGCATACCATGCATGACACCAGACAACGGATATGTCCATCGGATCTGGATCGGATCTGAGATCCGGATCTGTACCCGGTGTCATGCATGGTATGGAGTTCATACCATGACATATACAAATAGCAGTTGTAAAAGGAGATGAGTAGAGGAGTGTACAAAGGATATACTTCTTACTTATGTAAGCTTTGTTTCTATTTATTTAGTTGTATTTGTAGTGTCCATTAGTTTCTGTCTCTTTCCATTATTTGTTTATGTTTATTCAGCCACTTGATTACATCAGTGAGCCACTCAGATATATTTGTAAGCATGTCATGTGACTGGTAATATTTTGATTTGTAAGGACTTTCCATGACTCATCATGTTTTGTCATGATTTGTCATGCTTTGTGATATTTTACTCATGTACTTTAGTAAGCAGCTGATTCAGCACACCAAAAGGCTTGGTTTGTAAGCATAATCTTACCAATCCAGTGATGACTCATTGCTTAGTAAGGATGGTTTCTAAAATGTATATAAGGACTCCATTCTCACATAATATATAAGTTTTTCCCCTTCCATCTTTTCCCAAACCGTGTGGGAACGTAGGAATTTGAAGTCAGGAGTTTTCCCACTTTCTGTCTCAACACTGTGAGATCACGAAGAAAGTGAAGGCCTATGAGTTGCCTTTGAAAACAACTATATTCTTTTAGTCTAGATTGATTGTATACAGGGATCGCCTATACAATAATCTATTGTTTTATCCATTGTTTACATATTCGTGCCACATTCAGTTCAGAGGTTCATATTACCTACTAGGTTTAAGTTAACCTGACAAAATATACACTACTCCTTTACTATCAAGAAGTGATCTAGCAAAGAAGTAATTTATTACCCTTTGGCCACCCACGAACACCATGTTATCAACCGAGAAGTAGAAAATCTGTTGACCATGAACTTGAGGAGCTGTTACGAACTAGGTGAGTTCAGACGTATGGCTACTTGATAAGAGTAATCGGCCAAGGTCGGTTCAAGGCTTCGGCGTATACCGAAGTTCAGTGGTTTCACTAAGACAAGTCTAGGAGAGTGTCCTCGACTTGAATCACGTTCGATACGACTTAAGATTGGAGGTCTTAAGCGAAGGAAGTTCCAGGTAAAACCTAGTAAGATTAAAGTAAAGAACTACATAGTACAGAATGAGTTTATATAGTGAACGGTAACGACTTTAGGGCCGGTACGATGAGGTCATAAGACGAGTCAGAGATAACAAGAATAGATCATCTAGCGACGGCAAGATGCGATCGTGATGTAATACAATGATGTGAGAAGAGAAAATGAATAGGGGCGTATTTGACTGTAACATTACCCCGTTGTTATCGTTGAAGTCACCGAGTTCAACAATCAAAGTTGTCATAAGCGTCATAGTTGTCACGATCACCTGCACATTGAGTGAACATTCTCTCATCTTCTTCGACAGAGATCCAGTCCAAGGCGGCGTCTTTGGTCAGCCTCCCATTTAGCGAGAGCCTCATAGAAGCCTTCATTCCGTCCATACTAATGGGATAGGTTTGTCGCCTTTAAGGTCTTTACAAAAGACCAAAAGATGCCCTGGCGCGAGATTACGACACACGCGACAGAAGTACGTTGGGCAGTTCTTGTGACGATGACCGATTTCCTTACAGTAACGACATTTGAAATTATCAATGGGTTCGGTTTTCACAATGGTGACGGAGGATGATTGCGGAGGCGGGGACGGTGTTTTGGAATGGAGAGGTGCTGTTGCGTGAAGGGGGGGAGACGGAGATCTCTCGCTTGGAGGTCTTCGACGAGTGGGACGTATACGAGGGGTGGTTGTGTGCGAATTATTTGATACGATCGGTACAGCAGGAGGAGTGATTAACATTAGACGCATGCTCAACGGGAGATGATATCTCGACCGGAGGTGGATAGGAATTGCGATATGTGGGGACGGGGGGTCTAGCGATTGGATTTGTCGCAATTCGTTCAGTGACGATATGGATTGCTTCTCTAACGACGTCTTTGGTAGAAGGTAGGCATGAGGCGTATCGCAGTGTTGCGGATACGAATATGAAGATGATGGAAAATGGTTTTCAAAGGCGTTGGTTCATCTCTACCAAGAAGGCCTGCAGTACGTTTGACGAGGTTGGCGGCACGAATAATGTTAATGAGAAGCGTGCTAGAGAGGGCTCCTCGTTCAGCAAGGAGACGATCTATCCTCGATAGCGTATTGTTCAGAAAGGAGAGCGGATTCAAATAGTGTATTGGTTTCGATGTCGTCAAGGATGGTAAAGTAGTTTGGGGATTCGATGGTTTTGGTCAAGGGTGGCGGACGTTGTAGATGGGGAAGTGGCAAGGGTTTCGGACATATTGTCAATGGTTCTGACGAGAGTTTGAAGTTGCAAGAGGCAGATTTGGAGAGTGCGGAGTTTCCGAGAAAGACCATCTTTTTCGTGACGATTCTTATAACTGGTGAGCTCTCTTATAAGCACGAGGATTGTGGGAGGCGTTGCCAAGGTGTTCCGTAGGAATCCCATTCGTTACTGGCATGAATATCCTTTCCAGGATACGAGATAGCGTCTTCGTTTACCCTGCCCTTGTGATAGATTGCTTCGACTTCGTATTCTTCTTCGTTATCAATGATCAGGTGGAGGATCAGGGAAGTTAGGACCGTGGATTTCGGTTTCGTGATAGGACGATAATTCGGAAGCATGGAACGTGGGGTGAACCTTCCATTGCTTGGGTAACTGGAGTGTGAATGTGATCGGCGATAGTACTGCGGTGATGGTAAAGGGGCCGTAGCGTTTGGAGCGAGTTTTCGTGATGGTAACTGCGTGATAAGATTCTTTCCTGATAACCAAACCTTATCGCCGACCTTCCATGGTTGATACTTCTTTCCGTAAGATCGTGCAGCCATTCGCTGCATTGCAAGATTGTGGCAAGAGATAGCTTCTTCTCGTATTTTCTGAAGGAGACGAAGTCGTCTTCTGCGGCGGAACAGTGGAGTCTGGGAGTACATGGGGGAGAGCCCGTGGCTCGTATCC
Source organism: Suillus subalutaceus (assembly GCF_016647625.1). Taxonomy (NCBI): domain Eukaryota; kingdom Fungi; phylum Basidiomycota; class Agaricomycetes; order Boletales; family Suillaceae; genus Suillus; species Suillus subalutaceus. The sequence continues at coordinate 98,204 of NW_024540436.1, forward strand.
CATCATAAGAGAAGAATGGGGATGCGTTGCGAGAGTCATGTTTGCGATGGTTGTGGACGAATTCGGACATGGGGATATGTTCAACCCATTCTTCTGGGTTGTTGCGGCAATAGATTCGGAGGTAGGTTTCTAGTTCTTGATTCAACGTTCGGTTTGACCGTCCGTTTGTGGATGATAAGCGGTGGAAGTGGCGATGTCGTATTTCAAGTTTTGCAAGGGCTTTAGAGAATTTGGATACGAATGTGGGCCTCGATCTGAGATTACTTCTCATGGAGCCCGAAGCGGCGGTAGACGTATTTGAAGAATTTCTTTGCTACGCCTTCTGAGGTGATAGTTTTCGTACAAGGGATGAGAATTACCCCCTTCGTAAGACCATGGTCTACCACGACCATGAT
>NW_024540437.1:0-98360 GCF_016647625.1 Suillus subalutaceus
ATGACGCTCGGCACAATGGAAATGAGGATGAATCGGAGAGCAATGAGAATGGTGAAGTTGATGATGGTCCCACACTTGTTCAAGCACATGTACAACTCACTCGGACACCACGTATGTTTTTTCAATTAAATCTTTTACATCCGAGTCATCTTTACAATTTCTTAGAACGAAAACGGGCAAGAACGGTTCCTGCCCTCGCAATAGAACTGGAAATACCACAACTACCCACCCTTCTCCGTCAATTTCTTTTTGAACAACTGCACCCTGACGACCCTCGAGACCTTTCCGACATTCCCGAGTTTCAGTTCCCTTTCTATGAAGGCCAGATCTCCTATCTTCAATTCAGCATCATCCAGATTCTATGCACCCAGTGACATTAGTGGGATTGGCGGAATGCGCACCGAATACATTCGTGCATGCCCTCTTTGGCGGAACGAGGCTCCTCGATATGACTGTGTATTTGTCAATACAAATCCAGAACTAGAGGGGATGCAGGGGTTTGATGTGGCGCGTGTTCTTTGCTTCTTTTCATTTACTGTTAGAGGGACTACCTTTCCTTGCACAGTGATCCGCTGGTTTGACACTGTTGGTGACTCTGCTGATGAAGACACTGGTTTATGGATCGTTCGCCCAGGGTTTAATCCCAACCGCTCCCCCAATATTTCCATCATCCATGTCGACTCTATTTATCGCGCAGCTCATTTAATCCCTGTCTATGGCGCACGTTTCATCTCTCGCGACCTTAAGTTTCATCATTCCTATGATTCTTTCCGATTTTACTACGTTAACAAATACGCTGACCATCATGCATTCGAGATTGCTTTTTAGCCACTAGTGTCATCTTTTAATCAACTTTAATCAACTTACTTCAGTTACCGGTTCACACTCGATGCGCGATACTACGATGTTTAAGTGTTATATAACTTTTCTGGCCTGACTCTGCTTTTGCGCCTTTTGCCACTTGTGATCAGATGGCCAACTTTACCAATCTCCACTTAGTACGGTCTTAATTTACTTGGTCAAATTAATTGTCCGAGAAAGATGGATCAAGTTGCAAAAGTCAAAATAAGGAATCCGTTATTTTCCTGATGTATTTGACTACGTGCGTCCTTGAGAGAAAAAAAAAAACCAGTCCACAAGTGAAGCAGTTGGTTCTAAAGTTCAGCTTCAGCTTGTTGCAAGTTTCACTTCAATGCAGCGTGTTGATCGGTAACTTCCGCTCTCCTCTTCTGACCAGATGAAGTTCAAATTCAAGAAGCTGCATGTCCCATCCATCTTTGTTGACCGCTGTACACGATGTGCTCGTGCACTCCACGTTGCCTGTCCAAGCAACCGAGTCTGCTCATCCTCTCAGCACTGAATATACTACAGTAACTGCGCAACTTGGTGCAGTCATCAATACAACTCACCGCCTAAATCATGCGCTGAACCAGCTTAATGATCTGCCCCTTGGCGAAAACGCCACCAAATTCGTGGCCCTCATGAAGGAGCACACGGCTTTGACATCTTCGATCAACCAGTCAGCTGCTGCCTCTGCTTCCCTCTCGTCTCTGCTGCGAGGAGACAACAGAGCAGTTTATCCAGACACAAGTCCTCCCCATCCTGCAAAGATCGCGGAATGGGGGCGTAATCTTGGCATGGAAGTTTTCGTAGACGGATCGACGACTGTTCTCGCAGGCAAAGTGCTCGTACTGGATATTGATATTAACGACCATGTCGTTGTCAAGACGTCCTTCGCCAATAATACAAACAGTAACGGGAACTCAGCGGCAGCACCAGAGCTAGACGCCTTTCTCGCGCGGGAAGTAACCCACTGGATCAATGCAGCGAGACGCGCTGCTGGCAGAGACACAGCTGTCGGACACTCAAGAGAGGATCCTGCGATTGAAGCTGCACGCCGTAGCCGTGCAATACAGGAACACTTGCGATATCTCATGATGCTCGACGGGCTCGCGTCCTCTGAGAACGAGAAAGGACTTCGTTGGTTCATGGAGCCAGCTGTAGTCTCAGATCACATTAGAAAGCAGGTTGCGTACGTTTGTTTTTTTGTCGTGCTTGTTTTATACCTGATGCGTGATATTCACAGTTCACTACAGCCGCAAACTCTCGACAAATTCTTGACACAACATGCCCTTCCCCTACCCTTTCTCGTTACTCCTTCGCTATCATTCATAGTCTGGCTTTCACCCCGTGCATATCTTCAACTCCTTCGCAGCTCTCCGCCATCCAAACAATCGTCAATGTGGAACATTGACATCCCTATGACTCATCTCATGACATCGCTGCTTGATACTCTAGAAGATGTCACCATCGCTACGCTGAAATTGGTCCCTTGCACTGAAGTGGCAAAGTCCAAGATGAACTCGAGCGATGTCCCTGGAGATCACACGCTTCTGACTACCCCTTCGCAGATGTGGGTGCTCGATTTCACCGCTAAGCTACCACAGAATGGCGTGGTGATGTGCCAGAACCGCATGCGTGTAATTCAAGGAATCGTCGAGTCTCGACCCATCGACCTGATCTCAATGGGGAGCATGTCTAGCATTGGCTCAATGTCGAGTCTAGGTAACATGAGCAATATGAACTTTGGAGAATTTGGTGTGGCGTCTTCACAGACAAATGGAAGCGGAGGAACTGGTAGAAGTTGGGTTGACTTATTGGTCAGTCACTTTTCTCTACAACCCTAGGCATATGCGTGTGCTGATACTTGTACCTGATCTAGGTCAATAAAAATTCATCAGCAGAATACTACACTGCAACTTATGTGTGTGGAACATGCGCAGGTACAAACACACACTGACCATTGATCTAGAAATCACCAAATGACATCCATCCGCCGCTACATCTTCGCCTTCTAGCACCTCTGGAACCAGGCTTTCTCCTGCAGAGAGTTCCGGTGAGGAGCGTAAAACAAATCTCGCAAGTATTAGAGGCAAGTTTCATCTCGACCAAACTGTCAAGTCATGCTTATGGCATATCCTTCCAGGTTGTTAGAGAACAATGCTGGCTCAACGAATCACTGAGCATAGTCCAGTGGTCGCCCGAACCCCAAGTGCTGCAATCACCTCAACGACCGTCAAATGCAGAACAAGGAACGCAACCAGAAGACGCGGCATCAACTACTCTACTCGCCTCGGTCCTCGCAGGAACGATCACGCCGCAATCTATTCCAGTGAACGTCTACCTCCCCTCCAGTGCTCTATCGACATTGTCCCAACCGATCGATCCGTTTACATCACAACACAGCGGGCTTGGCATGGGTCCTCCTGCAAGCGCAGGCTCCAGCAGTGGTGCAAGCTTGTTCGGTCCGGGCGACTTGGAGATGGACATGGACATTCCAGGGCTGAGCATGAGCATGGGTGGGGGTGTGGACATGGATCTCGGTATGGATCTTTCAACCTCTGCTGATCCCATGCAGCAGCCACATGGTCCCGAAACATGCCCTCCTCCAATGATCGTGCTCACTTCACCGAGGCATGTGCCTAGGAACGGGCTGGTCGAAATACGGGTTACGTTGGGAGGGCATGGTAGTGTAGTTGGGGAAAATGGTGTTTGGGTTGAAGCCTCTCCAGGTGTTGAGACAGGATATATGTCAGATGTTGTGAGACGGGGAGGGGTGTGGAGTCTTCCTGGGCGAGTGTGGAACAAAGGATAGTCAGTTGTTGGCTGGGATGAAAGGTTCAGCAAGAAGGATGTACCGTTGCTTATGACTTGAAATGAAGCTTGAAAGCTTGAGGAGCACTACATTGTCATTGCGTCCGTGCATCCATAAGGCTGTTAAATAATATTGTTCTGATAAGCCACTTACGGTAATAGCTAATTTATTTGAATAAAATTATCTTGAACGTACGAACGATACTCTTCAATTTCAGACTTACCACTGTTGAACTTGCATTGATAACTTCATAGGGAGACTGCCGTCCACACATCAAGGATGGAGAGGGTACAATTTCAGCAGGAGCAGGTTCGTTACCCCTTCAAATGTTTGACTTTTGACTAATGGAATCTAGATGCTTGCAGAGCTCAAGGATCTCGTGCAAAAAAGTTTGTTCAACCAAGTACGTGACTCTCATACTATATCCCTCCAGTCTTATCCAACTTTGCTTCTAGTCTGAGGTTAAACAGATTGTGAAAAAACGTACACAGTTCGAAACCGCACTTGTCCGTCGCATCCCAAAAAAGAGTGACTTCCTGCGATACGCGGCGTATGAGATGAACCTGGAGCAGCTGAGGCGGAAGCGCGTGGAGAGACTGAGTATGTGCTGAGCATGTCCATATTTCAATGCTTCCAACCCGCTGACTGTTCTATGGTTTGCTCTTAGAACTTGAAAAGACCGCGTCGTCAATATCAGATTATGCTCTTGTTCGCAGACAATTCCAGATATTTGAACGTGCGCTCAGGAAATTCAAGTCGGACGTAGGATTGTGGATACAGTATATCCAAGTTGCAAAACGTGAGGGGGCTCGTTCACTAGTGGGGCGCATAACAGCCAGGCGCGTCCAGTTTCAAATTTGGTTAGTCCGTTCTTAACCGTGCACATAGGGCCCTCCAGCTCCATCCAAGAACACCTGCATTATATATCATCGCTGCCTCTCACGAACTTAACCACATGTCCCCTTCCGCGGCACGCGCCCTCCTTCAGCGTGGTCTTCGACTCAATGCAGATAGCGTTGATATGTGGAGAGAGTACGTGCGAATGGAAATGGGTTTCGTCGAAGGGATGAGACGAAGGTGGACTGTGCTGGGAATTCATGAGGAAGATCACCCTATTGCTGAGGCAGAGACAACTGCCGAGGAAGATACGGCGCCACTAACCCCAGAAGAGATAGCGGCTGAGAAAGGAGGTGACGAAGGCGAGAGGGCACGGCAAGCCATTATGGATGGTGCTATTGTCAAGTCCGTGATTTTGAGCGCTGCAAAAGGTCTGTTTGTCATTCCTCTATAAGGATTCAAATTGAGTTAGGCCACAGCTCTGCCTAGTATAAATTTATTTTCAGCTCTCGAGGTCCTAATTCGTTCATATCCTAGCCAAGAGCGCCTTCGCACGGCCCTTCTTGATCATCTATATAGTGTTCTTAAAGACACACTACAGGGCGACCCTCACGCGGTGAAAATGCTGGCGACAAGAAAACTTCGAGAACTTACATCTCAGGAGAATGATGATGATTCTGTCATGGCCGAAGGCGAAGAATTCATCGAAGCCCTTCAAGCTGCAAATGAGTCTTTCTCCGCGGCTGTTGGCGCCGGGAGCACGAACGCCTCTGGCATGGCTGATGTCTATGTTGAATTTATAGAGGAGTGGTGCAAATTGCCCACGCTGGATCCGAATTTAGTGAGTCTAATGTCTCACAGCTCTCGTGCATTTCAGCTTAACCGGCAAAACTAGCGCATATATCTTATAGCTTCCCTCCGGAAACTTGCTCGACAGCCGAACGCGCCACCTTTATTACAGGCTGCACACATGCGACTGACATCGCCTTCCAAGGAGGCTCTTTAGCTTGCACGTAGCTATACCGCAGCATAAAATCACTGTATTGCGCTGTGGTCCAAGTGGAACCGGACTTATGGAGAGTATGGACGAGACCGGGAGACTAGTATGGAAAGCGGGAGGACCAGCCCAACGAAAATGACCATCTTTGGTATTTGTTTGGCTAGTTCTCTCTACCACCTTGCTCATGGTGAGATGTGCGCTTGGTAATTCATGTATAGTACTGCCTACCCACCGGTACATGCCATGGAGAGATAACCAGGCCGGCACAGCCCATGCAATACACGTCGTTGAAGTCTCTACATACAGGCTGGTGGTGCGCTCACCCTGGAGCGGCACTCTCAGATGTGTCGTGGATTCTGCCCTGTTATGAGGTTGAAGTATGCAGTTCGTAGGTCAGTGTGTAGGAGCCGCCTGGTACAAACAGTGCATTATTAGCTAATACTCTCAGCAACGACGGTCGTGGGTTTACTTTTCTGTTCTGCACAGGTCAGCATACGATATAATAATAATGCATGTTGTTGTAAGCTAGACGAAGTCTCAGCGGAAGTGTTGAACCAAGCTGAGGTAGAACTGCGCACGAGCAAGACATTAAGTACCGAGAAGAGAAGAAGCCACCGGTGGATGGTGGTCGAAGGTGACAAGATGCGATGAAGATCAAAAAGGAAAGAGAAGTCCCGGAGGCTAATCCTCCGAGACAAGACCATGCGTACGTATCCTGTCAACATAAAACAGTAGCCATGTCCTCAGCACACCTTCATTCTGCTCCCGCGGTGAACAAGCACTGTATAGACCATGAAATCGACACAGGAAAAGTGATCGGAAGTGATCGCCGAAGGTATATACGACCTCACACTGTTTGATGCAATCCCACTCCAATGATGTTGGATGCATCGCCAGATGCGGTGGACCCGTTATAAGTCCTCTTTATATTAGCCTGCACCATAGGTGTTGCCAGACATCCGTGGAATAGCTTTCCTCTGCCCCCTCACTAATGCCAACCTTCAGTAGGACCCGTTTCGCCCTAACTTTTTTGGCCGCCCTCCCTCTGACTTTGGCTACAGTCAATGGCCCTGTTATTTCTGCCAACTTTCCTGATCCTGCCATCCTTGTGACCAGTGGGGGTACTTATGCATTTGCAACTAACTCCGGCAATATCAACATTCAGGTTGCAACGTCACCTGATGGTGGAGTAACTTGGGAATTGCAGTCCGGTGTTGATGCCCTCCCAAATGTAGGGTCTTGGGCAACTGCAAACAGTACTTGGGCACCTGATGTCATTGACAGAGGGGATGGAACCTTTGTAATGTGTAGGTCTCGATCTCATATACTCTAGATGATATTGGACTGAGGTATGGTCTGTAGACTACGCTGCATGGTCGACCTCACAAAGTACTCATTGCGTAGCGGCTGCTACTTCCATCTCCCCTGTCGGACCGTACACTCCTGAGTCACAGCCTATTGCCTGTCAAACTCCAGGCGGTGGTGCAATTGACCCCGCAGGGTTCCAGGATACCAACGGTACACGCTACATCGTGTACAAGGTGGATGGGAGCAGTCTCGGAGGTGGTGGACCTTGCGGGAATGCTAACGGAGAATATTCTACTCCCATTATGCTTCAGGAAATGGAGGCTGATGGTGTCACGCCTACTGGGGAACCGGTTCCAAATTTTGGACAGAGGACAATACGATGGACCCCTTATCGAGGCTCCAGCGCTTATCTTGCATAACGGAACGTAAGTCGATATATCTTGAATATGGACTTGGATCCGGGACTGACTACAAACATCATAGCTACGTGGTTTTCTTCTCCTCGAATTGCTACAATACCGATCTCTATGACATCTCATATGCAACTGCGCCATCCATTTCCGGGCCATACACAAAGGCTTCCTCGCCGTTACTTGTAACTGGTGACGATAGCCTCACAGCGCCTGGAGGTGCGACGCCGCGCCTTGATGGTGGGTTTATGGTGTTTCATGCAACCGTAAACACAAATCCATTGACTCGTTATATGTATACGGCAACGATGACGTGGAATGGGACTATCGTGAACACTTGATCAAACCACATCATGTTACTCACGAAATGTACGCATCATGTTAGCTTTATACATAACTGACTATCCTTACGGCTCGAACTGCTTCTTGAAATGACCGATTGTACCTGATGGGCCCAAAGAGACTACATAGATAAGAATAATCACCGGCCTTATTCCCTTGGCTATTATCCCTTCCAGTGCAATCGACATCCCACAGAAGTCGATTCATATCATAATATCATTCTCTCTCTAATAAAACACATTATGAGGTTGAATATTGAATGACCACGATTGAAGCAGAATTGAGTGAGATAGTTAAAAGTGCCGAAGTCACTCGGTGACCTGCCGATGTGTGCGGTGACGGGATCTGTCAGACTTGCATGCAGCGCTGCTGAATACTTCTCCAATTCTACGCTAATCCAATTGTACCCCTCAATTTTACAACTACAGCCGTTATCACTTCGACATATCTACCAACAAATGCTGTACTTGCTCGCTTACGCCGAATATTAATTGAACTTACGCTCTGGCGACTGCGGAGTTTATTTTGAAACTGACCATAACAGCGCGACTGCTGACTCCTCCGATTGCACCAGAAGAGATAGTATATAAAATGCGATGCAAATCTCTTCTTACTCCAGCGTCCGTGTACAAGCCAACTGCACAGTTCATTCCTAACTGATCACTTGCACAGATGGCAAAAACCAGAGTCATAGTAGTAGGTGCTGGCATCGCTGGTCCCGTTCTTGCAATCTTCTTGAAGACTAAAGGCTACGATCCTATCGTGTATGAAAGACTCCCGAGTCCAGCAGAGGGTGGACTCAGCTTCTTGTGAGCACGCATGCATCTCCCTCATGATTGTCGTACTGAATAACGTACGCAGGCTGCAGCCTAATGGTCTCCGTGTCTTATCACTAATTCCCGGCCTCATTGAACAGATTCCTGGCCATTCTCCAGATAGGATGATTTACTGTTCTCCTTGGATGGAAAGGAGGACATTCTTGTCGACAATGATGTTGCGCCTGATACAATGCGGGAACACTTTGGTTTCCCCATGATCGGAGTTCGACGTGCAGAGTTTCAACAGCTTTTGATCGACACGGCCGAGAAGCACGGCATTAAGATCAAGTGGGGCCACCAGGCTATTGAGTTTGAGCAAAGCGAAGACGCAGTAGAAGTCACGTTCGCAAATGGCATCAAGGATACGGCAAGCTTTGTCATAGGCTGCGACGGGCTGCACAGCAATACCCGAATTGCACTCTTTGGGAAAGAGAACGCAAACTTCACTGGATTGGTGCAGGTGCGCTTGTTTTTGGCGACGGCCCCGAGGCTCAGACTGATATGAAAGTGATTTGTAGTTCGGTGGGCTATCTCCAACACCACCTGCTCTTCGTGGAAAGGGTGTGAGTAATTACGGGAATGGTCGCCATATGGTTTACGTACCCTGTTGCTGAGGACAAGCATTCATGGGCGTGAGTGTCATCCCAACTACTGTTTACAGGCTTGATTATCTTGGGATTCAGGATTACTACTCGGGAAGCTGAGGCCAAGGAGATTGGAAAACACAACACGTAGAACAACAGAACGAAATCCGAAGAGGATCCCTCTCTGATTGGGGGGTTTGGGGCCGGAGATTTGGTAAAAGACCGCCAAAAGATCGTAAAGGTCGGTTTACTCTTGCGACAAACCTTCAGTTCCCGAAACATTGAATGGCTTTGCTGCAGTATGGTCTCTACGACCGACCTGAACTTAAGTCGTGGTTCAAGGGAAGAATCGTTCTTTGGGCGATGCAGCTCACCCCACGAGTCCGGTATGTAGTTTTATCAGCGGGTTTCCATGGCGCTGATCGATATCATCGTACCTAGCATCTGGGACAAGGTGCCAATCAAGCGTTTGAGGACATTTACCATATTATGCGGCTTTTGAAGAAATACAACCCTTCTGCTGGCCATCCCTCAACAGAGTTGTTATCGGCAAGTCTTCATAGATTACCAGGATCTCCGACTACCGCGTACATCCGAGCTCGTGAGAGGGGCTAGACAGCAAGGGGAGGCTCGGGTTGTCGAAGGCATCGATGCATGCAGGGTGAGAGATGAAAAAATCCGGGCAGGGTCCCAAGATGATGCGGCGAGGATGGCCCACTATGAATTGTTATCTGGACCGTTTAAGGACAGCGAAATGTAGGTGCCTCCACTAGTACTTGTTGTACAGAATTCGAACGGGATTTGCCGCGTTGCACTTGACATCCAGTAATAACGCGTCGGACAGCAATGAATCCATATTTAGTCATCCACAGCGAGCAAAATATTAGACCAAATGACACCTGCATACCATGTAGCATTCCAGCTGAGCGCTGAAATCCTTACTGGCATTGTGCTTGCAGAAGAACTACAGCCTAGTGTAATAATTTATATACTAATATTCTCACAGATCAGCAAACCTGAACGTTCATGCCGCGCTGGTGTGCTTAACGTACGTGGTCTTGCTCTCTCATTCATCTACACCACACCGTTCTTCATTACAGTTTGATGCAACACGTCGTCCGGTGCGCCGTAAACCAGTGATAAACCTGTCACATCTCCCGTTTCCCTCCTGTCAAGACCTTTGCCTACAAGGGACCCACATACTTTCCTTCATTTTCTACGCAAGCTTCTTTCATCATCTTCTTGTACGGATGCGGTTCGCACCGACGAGCCTCGTAATCCTTGGACGTATGTTTATTTTACCTGTTTGCTTCTCAGTTGACTCGATGGTTCCCTTGCAGTTCCCTGCCACATCGTCCTACTTCTCCCCTAATACAACCAGATGAAAACGTGAGTGGACTTTCATCTTTACGCGGCCGGGTAAACTGGTATGCCCCTCTCATTTTTCTCCTCGTATGCCAAATTTCATCCATCTGTGTATAGCGGTACGCTCCAGCGGGTGCACCCGGCGATGACAATGACCTGATACGTGACGAAGTCTATGTTTCCCTTCCCCCAAACACGACCCACGCCTAGGGATTGTCAACGCCGGACAACATGGAAATAGCCGTTTCTGTTACTATTTCTGCCCGATGAGATCAGTCAGAATAGAAACAAAAACAAACGGCTCAAACTTGTTCTCCGGTATCTCGTAAGTGTAATCGTTGCTCCTTGCATGCGTTGTCCTCCGTAAACTTGTGTCAATTCATGACCACTATACCTAAAGCGCTTGAGAATCAACAGTCCCCGATGGTCGATTCCATTCAAACCCTACAGTGGTCTGAGTCACGAGACTGTTCTGTTTTACAGCGAACCACACTAAAAACAGTGCGAGGATCTCCCATACTTTCTGTCCTGCAGCCAAACTGGTGCTGTTAGAAGGGCATGAAACCTGTGCTCGTGATTTTTTTCTAAGATCCATTCAAGTGAAAAACGCCACGAAGCAAATAGGGTTACCAGGTCCGTGTGCTTGCAAATTGGTCATTCCTCGACAATGCCAAACATTCCTGGTGTCGAACTGTCGAATCAGTGTACAAGGTCACAGTTACAGTGGGCCGTCGAATTGATTGCATTAGTACAGTATAAGCAAGACAATGGTTATGGAGCAGCAGGAGCAAGGTAATGTATAACGGATAACCTCGAGGGTGCATGAACAGGAAGTATAACCACATGTATCTAGTTAGCTATGGTTATCCATGATACTGCCAGGAGCAGGTGTGATGGGGGCACACTCCACATCAGGGCATTTGCGAGCCTGAGATGCACTCGAGACACTGGGGGTCTCTAGTATAGATTGTATTGTCCTACATAGAGTACCACTCTGAAAAGGACGGAAATTGCATACAAAATTTAAAAAGATGAGAACACTGGATGTTTGAGAAGAATTATCACATACCTCAAGACTAAGGTAAAGGACCTCTGTAAACATCAAGTACAAGCTCGACCACACGTTCAAAGAATGTGGTCTGAGATAGATGGTGAGAAGAGTTGCCTTTACACAACTACTGCTAACGTACACCAAGTGACACTAAGGTAAAGCAAAACCACAACCTGTACGAAACAAAAGCGAAGTTGAGCTAAGAAACGCTATTAGTGCGAATTTAAGGTACAGTGTAATCGAAGTGTTCAAATTGAAGGAGTCCAATCAGATGCCAATTGTTAATGTCCGACTCCATCGCCCGAGTCCATTATTCATTCCGCCACCAAACATCAAATCGTACGCCTCTTTCTTTCTTCCTTCCGATCTTTCATTCTTTTCGGCATTTTGTTAGGTTGACAGAAAACTCTGCAGGCAGCTTATGTGGCTGCGTCAATCGGGAACTCATCACTCCAGTTCCCAGAGTCGCCGAATACTGAATTAACCGTTAGCGCTCTGAACTACGTTAAGATAGCGTGACAGGACACTCACATACGATCATATACTCCCCGGGAATGGTGTCGTAAGGGATCGTGACGTTGACTTCACCATCAGAAAGCGCAAATCCATACGCGATGGGACTGGATTGGGTTGCATCGCCCTGGCGAAGGTATACCTGGCCAGTAGGATTGGTTACTTCGGAAGGTTCTGAGGACGTATCCCAGGTGACAAGGAATGTCCTCCGACAGTCCATGTAGAGACAGATGTGAGTTCGGTGATTGTGGGGTACCCCAAACATCACGCTTCATCACGGCAGAAAGAGGAGCGCATAATGCGCAGGAGAGCAGCGTAAAGAGCATGAAGAGTGCAGTCAGAAGAGCACGGGGTGAAGTGCTGGTAGACCATGATTAATCGTGAAGATTTTCGTTAAACTGAAGAAATGATACAGAGATAGCCTGAGGTATTCAGGTCGGTGGGCTTTACTTATTATACTGCCAGCGCAGCTGACCCCATGAGGCCCACGATGTGTTTGCTTTTGTCAGCGTCATTTAGTTTATGTGATACTTCCCGAAAAGGTCGTTACTATAACCTCACCGCCGAATCTCCACCGACCAGTGCTGGGCAATATGCTTCGGAGCCAGAGCTACATAACCGGACAAAGACCCCCGAATGTGCTGATTTTAGGATGCATACTGCCTCATGTATGTAACTGCATAACGGATCAGAGTCATCAGACCTCAAAGTAAAACTTAGGACAGCCAATTCAAACCAACTTGAAGGAGATAATAAATATGGAGCGAACTTGGACTGGCCGCAAGTCCACGGCTGTCTGACTCCGACTCCGACTCCGACATCCGCATCTGCGGTCAATATACTGGATCCGACCGTAATATTCAATCATATGATCTTACTGTATATGTGATGTACAATAGATGATACCAAACTCGAGAGACTCGGTTAGTACAGCCTCATCAAGATATAATATCGGATCATGGTTCTTTATCCGTCCTGCACCAGGATCCGTCATGAACTACTTACTTTCATGACTGCATAGCCTAGACTGTCCGACTTGGTCGCTAATACCTGCTTACTTTTGCTGGGCTGACGCTGCACATCGTTTCACTTCATCCTTCAACGAACTTCAAGCTTCAACGTTCGAAGTTCACTAACACTTCACTTCAACAATTGCGCTTTCATAATTCCAGCTACTTGTGTTTATTTTCGGCTAGCTCTGTCAATCACCGTCTCCGGCCCTCTGTATCGAAGCCCTCCGTTGCGTTACTATCTACTGTTCAAGATATCCGACAGTCTTGATTCTGGACACTCAAGCTCGTCAAGTGTTTGGTTTACTGCATGTTCATAGCGTGTGACTCAGTGCAAGATCGTGCTAGCTAGATGCATGCAGACTTGTACTATAGTTATAATTTACTGATGTAGTTGTAGCGCAACAAGCAATAGTAAGCGCCCTGCAGTAAAGCCACACGTGACTGTTTGTTTGGCAGCAACTTTAAAATCAAACAAACGCCTCGGCAAGAAAGCAAGAAACAGCCGAAGTAAACCGCGACTAAAATTCACAGAATGGCATTCCAGCAAATGCAACAAGAAGCTCCCGTTCTCAAATACCCAGAAGATTTCGGTCTTCATCCAAATGTCTCCCTAGAAAACGCAGCTAACATGCTATTCCGTGCCATCCAAACCTCTCAAAACCAAGCCTACACATGGACTTTTATCGACAAGCCACAAGGTATGAATAGTGCTAAAGACCTTAATCGCGAGCTAACGTTTGATTACTTCTACAACGTATATAGAAGGTCAAATATATCTCTTGTTCATGCCAAATCCTTCTCAGCCTCTGAACGACGGAATCCGATGGCAAGACCAAGAAAGCCGATACACTATCCCTGTCCAACGCGGTACGCGGGTGCGCACCAACCCTCTTATTTCATAATTTAGCTTAACCTTTCCACAGGAACTCGAAGTCGCAGAAGTTAAATTCGGTTTCATACCCAACTCCCAAGACACAGCAGCATGGCGCATGCGCCGACGCTACCGCCTTCACAAAGGCGGCCACCCTCAACTAGTCCTAATTCACTACTCCCGCGTACCTCCCATCCGTAAGTCACTCCACCACCGTATTATCATTTTTTGCCTTCTCACCACCCATCGCGCATTGTCCCATATGTCTATGATTTCACCAATCCACATCCACCTTTGCATTCTACGTATACATCTCCCACACCCCAGAGATCGTCCCATCTCTCTTGAACAACCCTGTCAGGCACTACCCACTACGACAAATCACGGACCCTCCTATATATGTCATTGGCGAAAGAGCGGGTCAAAAAGCCTTCCCACACCCCCGCAGGTCCGCATCAAGGCGGTATGCCCCAAGTAGGAATGAACCCGCAGGCAATGATAGCGCAGCAGAACAGTAATATGGAGGCTTTGGAGAGGAGGAGGGAGCGTGAACGGGCGAGAGATGCGAGTGGGGGCGTTGGGGTGGGCGTGAGTATATCTTATTATCGGAGAAACGTTGTCTGATATGTTGGTTATTGGTTCAGCAACGGCCTGGTCCTCCACGGATAGATGATGACGAATCCGCAGGTTCGACCACTTCGTTTGCTCGGTTGAACGTTATTCGCATTGATCACTTGTGCAGATGAATCTGAACTGCTATCCACACGGACACTAGCAATTACAAGATATCGGAGAAACCACGAGTTAATGGAAGAAGTCTTCAGGCATGCAACTTTTGGTAAGAACACTATTTACTATCTCCATCTGATCATTATCAAAGACATCACTCATTAGGCGGCAAAAAACCATCGTCATCAAAAAGAATATACGAGGGGTTTGACAAAGCAGAACTAGAGGCTAAAATTGTGCGTCCCGGCCCATCACTAATTCTGGGTCCAGCTAAGCTCCCTTTTAGGCTAAATTGCAAGACAACGTTGGGGCACTTCAGGCCAAGGCTGCTGAGCGGAAGGCTCAGAAAGTAGCAGCGGACGACGTGATAGTTACAGCTAGCGGTCACACCCCGATGGAACTTACTACTTAACCACTGTGCTTTTCATTTGTATCTTGCTACTCGTCATATCACGCATAGATTTCATGCAGATAGGTATTGTGAATGAGGTGCTCGAGATTCCCTAAGGATAAAACAAGTAGTACAATCTGCTAAGTACTAAGGCATGTGCAATATAACTTTTGCCATCAAGTGTATCTCAAACACCAAGGGCTACGCTACGCAATACAAAATACAGTGATGAGCCGACACAAACAAAGCAAGATAAATAGCAATTGTTCGATCAGCAACCCACAAATCTGATGGTCCCCAGAAGATATTTCCTTTAAAGACAGCGAAATGTAGTTGCCCCTCACGGTCACCAAGTTGCTGTACAGAATCCGAACGGGATTTGCCGCGTTGCGCCAGTAAATTAACGCGTCGGGCAACAATGAATCCAATTCACGTCAGCCATAAGCATCGTCATCGGCGACAACACAAGCGTGTGCCGTGATTCCTGAATATTTCAACGCTGCAACCATGCATGACCCATTCGAAGTGAGAATGCAGTTCCTCGGGCTCATTCGCAAGCTGAATGCGTAAGTCGTCAGATTCTCTCCGTCCGTCACCCGCTCACGTACATCTCACTACCACAATTTACGTCTGCCTGACGTTCAATTCAATGCATGCGATGGATTTGCATCGATCATGGCGAGCAGGTCACAACAATCGATACAAAAAGTCGTTGGATTTGCGTTGAAGTATTTTCGAGATGCGGGGAGGATCTGTGGGAGTGCATTATTGAGGAGTGTCAGAAGGTGAGTGTGATTCTTGATATCATCTCCTCGCCGATGCAGCGTACCTTTGTCCCTCTGTTATGAGATAATATCTGACGCCAAGTGTAGGGCTCCATCAATCACCGCATAAATATTCTTTACTTTCTTGACTCCCTTTGTGAAGCGTCGTCATTAGCGAAGGCACATCAACTCCCAGAACAGTCATCTTCATCGTAAGTTCCATCATACTTGGTGACTCAACCTTAAACGATGGCACTGTACTAGAAGTAGACAAGTTAACAACACGTTGTATGTCGACTACGTCTCGCGGGATCTGACGCAGATTGTGGAATGCGTTGTGCCTGTGGGTAGGCAAGGGCTACCTAATCTACCAAGTACCAAACAGGTACACCCATACTAGCCCCCGCGTCCGTTCTTGCTTAATACCACAAACTTACAGATCCTAGAAAACTGGCGCACAAAACGAATGATAGAGCCGCAAAAAGTTGACGAAGTCCTATCGCTGCTATCTTCTAGAGACTCAGCACCAGATACGATCTCGACATCTGCGGCACCTTCAGCAGCAAAATCTGAGCCGCATCTCTCTCGCGGCGAAATATTCAAGCGTATCGAAGAGGACCGAGAGCGACATAAACGCCTTCGAGAACGACGGTGGGTTCAGGCACAGCCTCATTCTGGTCCTGCAGTCCCGTCTTATTCGACATTCACGCTTGCGAGTTTCTTGCCGCTGAGCGACACAGAAAATGCCGAGCTAGCGCTGGATATAGAGTTTGAGAATGAGTGGGAGGCAACAAGCGATTGGAATGAGGACGACGTTGAAGTGACTGCGGAGGAGAGGGAGCTTTGTCATCCGCATTTGAAGCGGAAGGGATTTACTAATGACGAAGACGAAGGAGAGCAAGAGATGGATATAGATCTGTGATATTTGCAGTGAAGTACCGTGCTGTGGAACGTGAGCGGATGTTTCTAGATTCTGACACTAGAATCTGAAACATCGCTCATGTTGGGTCGTTATAGTCAGTTACGCGTAGTTGTTGTCAGACCGACTCAGACGAGCTCACAGTAATTATAGTGTTGTGTATGGCTGGAACGATAAGCGTCGATGCGTTTGGAAGATGTTGGACGGCACGTGGGCCAAACGTGGGCGCACAGAACCGAGAGCTGTCTTGAAGAATTTAGCCGAGTATCCTTCTTCCCTTCTTCAACTTGGGGCCTGCGCAGCGGCGGCGGCCCAGGACCCTATAGGCTGTGAATCCATCTGTATCATGATAATGGTCCAAGCTCGAGGCAAGCTCCGTTATCTATCAATCCATCGATTTATCGATGTGATTGTGCTGAATAACTTGGACATTCGAATTTCGTGATTGCTCAACGGTAAATCATGATAAGTATAAAGCGTGTCTCATGCAACAGACCTTCAAGTTGATCGCACTCCTCCCGCACGGTTATCTTTTCAGCATCGCACAAGCGAATACTCCATGCATGCATGCCGGCTCATTCCAGAGATAGTAAAACACATTTTCAGCAACATCCTTTTCTACGACACCGTTGGTTCCTTAGTAAATTTTGGAGATCACTACTTTCAACAAGTCGCGCGACGTTCTCTAGCTGCCCTCTCTCGGGTCTGCCGTTCCTTCAAAGATCTAGCATTGGATGCGTTATGGCTCAAGCTGGATAATTTGGAACCGCTTTTCGCTTGTCTTCCACGAGACTTATGGACCATGACTGGTGATCGGAGGCTTGTATGTACTGCATATACGCCGCGATTCTAACCCATCGTGCTAACTCCTTTTCATGGTGTCGCTGTTAGCTCATACAGAGACCTATAACCGCAGCAGATTGGTTGGTCTTCGAGCAATATGCATCTCGGGTGAGAATTCTGGGAATCACGGATTCAGGTCTTTTCGGAGGCATAGACGCGGAGTTCGTCTACGCCGTGATGGGTTTTTGTTCACAGTCGCTGCTGGTGCCCAACCTTCGAATGCTCCACTGCAAAGGCTGTCCTCCTGTTCTCCATTCGTGTATACGTTACCTCCTGGGTCCCAACCTCATTTATCTGTTGCTTGTTCCGCCGACAGAAGGTTTTTGGTCCAACGTCATGCCTTCAGTGTTATCAGGTCTCAGCAGGCATTCACCACAATTGGAAGTCGTCGAATTCGTCGGACCACATGCAATGTGTCCTCGAGCCAGCGAGCTTGCTCTCTGTGGGCTCACGCACTTGCGGGAGGCAACTCTTGTCTTGCCAAGCTGCGGAGATTTGTCCTGGCTATCTCGTCTCGTTAGTCTTCAAGAGTTGCGGATCACCTTCGCTGGAGTTCTCCCTCCCCTCAGATCTCAATTTCGTACCTCTTACCTTGACAAACTGGTCGTCTGCTCGTTTAGTTTGACCTCGAGTGGAAATGAAGTAGCGGGGTGGGTTGTTCCATGCAGACAGCTGCAGCTCGTTCCTGCCTTTCCTGAATCCGCGGCTGCTGTCGAATGTGCCCTGCGCATGTTGGACAAACGCCTACTTTTCGATGCTCTGGAGCATATCCTACTAGACGTAGTACTCGAGCCTGCTGACCATATCGACAACGCATTCACCCTCCAAACATTCACTCCCCTCATGCGCTTCTCCGGCCTGAAAGAGATTAGTCTCTCGGCATTTTGTATGTCTTTACTTGATGTCGATGCCCTTGGTTCTATCGTCAAGTCCTGGCCACGCCTCGAGTGCCTTTACCTTGGGACCAAATGTTTCTGGCGGACGCCACCCAAAATCACTTTTCGGGGTCTTGTGGCCTTACTTTCTGCTTGCCCCAATCTCAGAAACCTCGGTTTGGTATTCGACGCTACGAAGGTAGATTCGGCTACAGCTGAGAAATTAGGACGTGGGGTTTGCACCACAAATATCACCAGTTTTCATGTTATTCTCTCCGATCGAACAACCATTGCAGGTCGCTGTCTCGCTTTCGGCAGTCTTGCCGTGCTTGGGAGAATTCAGCGTCGAGTCCTTCTTATCGAGGGGTCCTGACCGAGTGGCACGAGAGGCCAAGTGGATAGAGGTATTGGAGCACATTAGTCATATCTTGACTAAGAAGCAAGAGAGTAACACTACAGGCTTGGAGACCAGGGTTGTGACAAGGAGGTCCACGCGAAAGGTCGCGCGTCGCGGGTGATTGTTGCGATGAAACGTGTTTTTGGATAATGGTTTTGATGTATCGCAGTCGACCATACCACAAGTGTCTATGGCGATGACATATCGTTCCATATAGGTACTTCCTTGTTTCATTGAAAACTTAGAATCTGCGCCGACGTAGGGCGCTTGAGGTGTTTATAACTTGCAATGAACTTCGAACTGGATGGTGGAGAACAAGAAGCACAATGATGCAATCGACGACCCGCTAATATAACATTACATACATATGCTCGACAATCACGGGGTGTTTGGGAAGAGGCTATGAGAAAACAACAGTATCAATAAGGGATAAGCGCAAATAAAATTACGACGTCACTGGAGGAAAAAAAAGATAGCATTAGTTCGAGGTCAAAGAAACACGAACATCAGGCACTTACTGTAACTAGCGGGATCAATGTGATCAGGAAGCTCAGGCACGGCGACCTCAAACCGGGATTGGATGGCAGACATGACTTGCTGATCTGCCTCACTGGATTGGAACGTGATGGCTAGACCCTTCGTTCCGAAACGACCTGCACGGCCGACACGGTGAAGATAGCTGTCGGCGTCCGGTGGGCAGTCATAGTTGATCACGATATTGACACGTTCGACATCGATGCCACGACCAAAGATGTCGGTTGCGACGAGGATACGTTTTTCGAAGGCCTTGAAGGCAGTATAACGACTTATGCTACAACAAGTATTTAGTACGGAGCCGCCCAAAGTCATTGGCAATTACTTACCGCTCCTCTTGAGCCAAGCCCGAATGTATGCTGATACTGGGAAAATTACATGAAACCAAGAGCTTGTCTAGCTCAACGGCTCTTGCAACAGATTTGACGAAGATGACCACCTGAAAATCGTTAAGAGAACACATTTTGTCAGGGAAGATGGATAGTACCTGGTTGAACTCTAGGACATCTAGTAGCTCGTTTAACTTCCGGTTCTTCGCGTTCTCATCAAGCTTCACGTAATGTTGTTGCAATCCGTGCAGCGTCAACTTCGCCTCGTCATCAACGAAGATCTCCAAAGGCTGCAGCAAGCATCAACGAGAAATTCACCACAAAGAGAGCATAACATACGTTTGCCATGAACTTCTTGCATGTGATCCTGATTTCTTTTGCTAGCGTGGCGCTGAACATCATCACCTGCTTGTGGTGAGGTGTTGCACGGAAGATTTCTTGGACATCTCGACGCATGTCTGCGAATCAAACAAAGAACAACGGGGAGGCGCGGTTGGAATCGTAGCCGAAATCGAGTTGCAGGATGAGACTAACCGAGCTGTTCCAGCATTTTATCGCACTCGTCCAAAGTGAAGTGCTTGACGTTCTTCGCATCCAAAACTTTTTCTCTCGTAAGAGCATTGAGTCGTCCGGGAGTGGCCACCACGATGTGGGGACACCGGGTCTTGTCACGGAGGATCTCCGCATCTTTTTGAACAGGGGTGCCGCCATAGAACGTGCCCACCCGCACGTCGGGCATATATTTGGCAAAGCGCGTATACTCGTTTTTTATCTGGAAAGCGAGCTCGCGTGTATGGCAAAGGACAATGACGGAAACTTCGCCGTTGACAGGCTCCAGTTGTTGTAGAGTCGCGAGCACGAAAACCGCTGTCTTGCCATGCCCTGACTTTGCTTGGCAGAGGACGTCCATTCCCAGAACAGCCTGAGGTATACATTCTTGTTGGACTGTTAAAAAAAGTTTGGTGAGTTAAGAGCACCGTTCTGAACGTCACTAAAACATGCCTTCTGAGGGGTGTTCAAAACCCAAGTCACTAATGGCCCTCAGAAGTTCAGGTTTCAACAAGAAGTCCCTGTGAAAAAAGGAGGCAATCCACAAGATGAGCATGGTTCGTGACAACACAGAAAATAAACAAACCTGAAGCCCGTTGAATGTATTCCAGAGAAGTTTTTCTTGTCTTTGTCGCCCTCGCCGTCCGCAGCTGACGCGGCTGCTCCATTGGTAGAAGTAGCTGGGACTGCGCCATTAGGGATAACGTCGTGCTCATCCTCATAATCGATAAGTTCCTCGTTGTCGTGGGAGCTCATTGTTGTGCAAAAAGAATGGAGGTTGTCAGAGAGGTCGTCGACAGAATTCAAGAGGAGAGCGTCCGGCGAATTCCGAACACTGACTCCTTTTGCAATCTCCCTGTGTTCCGGGGTCCTTGTTTAAAGCAATATGTGCTTGGCACAACGGTAAATTTCTTAGGCGAGCCAGAAAATAGTACATGCAACAGTCCTCGATAATCTTTACTATGTATATCTCATAGCAAGACATGTACGCAACACAAGTGAGAATTCTAAATCGCGCAGTCAATCGTGGAATGCTTCTCATTTTCATGTCTGCTAGTTTTGGCAACATTATTAGGAAGGCTGGGCATATGAATTTAGGGGTCCATGACGTCCGCCCGAGTTGGATCTGATCATGATGGCAATGATCAGCGCCGTCATTAGAGGTGAATGTGCTAGTCGTCTACTTTTCACGCCACCTACTCAATAGCTAACCCCTTTGGTTGCACAGAAGGAAGACGTACCGTGCAATACGAGACAATAAACCGATTGTGGTACATTGAGATGGGGGAGATGCTCGTCCGTTGATTAGGAGTCAATGACAATCGTATAAACCACAAGACACCGATAAAGATAGGCGGTGTTTTCTCCAAGACAACAGATGCAGTGTTCCTGTCTTTCAGGATTGGTTGATACTAAGTCTCCTGGTATCAACGTGTCGCCAGGATCGAGACAAGTTGCCTTGCTTGAAGAAATGTGATTGGACACTTGTAGGATTGAACATGTCCCTCTTCTGGAAGACTTCATGGACAGCCAAAACCTTGGGGCACTAAGACCTTCGATCGAGAAGAGACTTGATGGACATAACAAAATATCCCATTCTATTGATCAAGTGAATCATCAGTCATGCTGGTCAAATCTTCACCTGTTTCAGGTAGACACTCTACAAGAGGGAGTTGAGCGGGAGCTCCCAGCTAATGAAACAAGAGCTTGCGAAGACGCACCATAGCGCCTTTGCCTTTATACTCTGTCAGAGTCTGTCTGTACCAGAAGCAGCGTATTAAATGATACACGAATTGTATATGAGTCCGGACATCATGAGATTCGTCGACGATAGCAAGCATAGGACATCCAATTACTAGTCACCATCATTCGCGTCGAAGGCCGTTTGAACGACACTCTGACGTCGTCTGTCCCACAGTCCCAGTGACGTTTCCCCACAAGTTGCTATGACTAGCTGATATCGGGTGTTTTATGGTCCCAAGCCATTTATGTACTGCTGCGATGTTCTGATGGAAGAACGGGATGTGAATTTATTTGGCAGTGTGGGTTAATTTTATTTACATGAAAGATTCAGAAGACGAGCCTTACATGAATATACTTACCATATGGCTACCATGCAGTTGAGCTACAACGAAAGTGGAGTCTGCGAAATCACAAACTATTACTGCTACGAAATTTCGCCGACTCGAGTGTCGATACGACTAGTCAAATGAGAGATTACAGAGAGTGTTATAATTAGATTTAGTTGAGACTAAATGCGACTGACATCGACACAAACCTACACAAACTTCTCTTCAGTTGGGGGGTGGCCCATTGGTCAGACGAACTTATGTCTGGCTGTGCAGTGTGCACTAGTATGGCCGCACAGTCCTGCAAGCACTGGATGGCGAGCGCTTACTCGTCCTTCAACCGCATTCCACAACCATCCAGGGAGCTTTCCATAGCAGAGTGAATTGAAACATCCATCCGTCCACCCCATCTTCGTTACATTTCGCACTCTCCGTCAATCAACGGTTGGATCGTTCCGTGACCCAAGTCTTGTCATAACTTACTAGCTTCGATCCAAATCTTCGTACGTCGCCCCTCCAGATAGCTATCGCCAAGATTATTTCTAACCACACCCTCGAACCCAGCTAGTACTTTCAATTGGTCCATTGCATCTTGCATATCACAATCTGCATCAATGAGTGACGGTCAAAGTCAGTGCTTCAATTTCTGATCTCTCGCATCCTCTCTGACCTCTTTGACAGTACTTCAAGGAATTTGGGCGAAGCTGTCCGAGGTCGCTGTCAAGGGTGCTCAGTATAACTCACGTGAACGACAGCCCCACCCAAAATGTCTGCAAGGGACCCGGGTGGATCTCCTCGAATACATCCACGAATTCTTGGACGACACAGAGAAGAATCAGCTCGTTTGGCTGCATGGCATGGCTGGCGTCGGAAAGTCTGCTGTTGCGTTCACAGTAGCAGAGAGGATGAGAGGTCTAAAAGTGACCGAAGAGACGAACGTTGAAAAGCGGCTAGCAGGGACGTTCTTTTTCTCGCGCAAGCACACCAAACGCTGCACAGCTGGACATTTCTTCGCAACGCTTGTCTACCAGCTTGCCACCAATTTCCCCAATATCCGGAAGGATGTGAGCAGAGCTATCCGCGACAATCCCGTTCTACTAGACCCAGACACACCTCTCTGCGACCAGATGGAGGCTCTATTTCTCCAGCCTCTCCGTAAACTTAGACTCAGATTGCACGGACGTCCACCTTTGTCGTTTGTTATCGATGCGCTTGATGAATGCACATCCGAACCCGAACTTACCGATCTCATCCTTTCCCTTGCACGGGCTCTTCGTGAGCCTGATCTTCCCGTGACCCACATTCTGCTTACGAGTCGCTCGGAATCGCATATCTGTAAAGCGTTTCAGAACGAAGAGGTGCGCCCGCTGGTGTGCGAGATACCAGTGAAAACTTCTGGGGATGGCCCTGGTACCATCATCTCGTTAGACGGTGTCGATGTCGACAATGACATCTATATATTTTTGAAGCATTCATTCAGAGAGCTGCAATACCGCCACCCCGATTTCCCGCAGCCATCGGGGGGTGACCTCGCGAAGCTGGCGAGCCGAGCTGGCAGACGTTTCATCGTGGCGTCTACGATGATGAAGTTTATTGTCGACGATGGATACAAGGATCCCAGCGATCGGTTACAGCTGATGCTCGAACTGACGAGCGAGCTGCTAGCAGGAACGGAGGTGTACAAGTTATACGACCGTATACTCTCTACATGTGGCGATCCCAAGCGGGCATACCTGCACTTGTCCATTGTAGCTGCACTTGCTGACCCTCTTCCGCTCTCACAAATCTCGAAACTTCTTGGCCCTGGTCAGGGCTGTGATTCCGAGGCAACGCTAGTGCAGCTACGGTCCGTCATGGATATTCCTACCGACACCAGTCTCCCCGTGAATGTATATCACTCGTCGATTCGTGACTATGTCTCCGACCCGTCAAACTGCAGCCTCCCTGAAGTGCACGATATGCCATCACCCCATTCACTACTCGCTGATTCCTCTCTTCGCTTGATGATGAAAGAGATGCCTGAAAGCACAGAATTCTTGGATGCGCTCTTAGAACTGAAGAAGGAAAGCCAAGCCATACAACCTGAGGACCCCAAAAAATTAAAAGACTCATTAGCGTTCATCGTTCAGCCACCGGAGCCACTGTCGGTCCTTATCGGTATACTGTGGCTTCGGGGAGATCGCACTTCAGATTTACAATTTTGGCTGGGGACCGAGGATGGGAGTGCCTGGCTGCAGACAGATGCAGGGTATGACTGGCTGTGCACCGATGGAGGAGAAAGGTGGCGGTACACCCAGGAAGGACAAGGCTGGCTACAGACCAAGGCAGGATATGACTTCGACGTAAGCTTGATGCTGGAATCGCACTGCGTGTCAGCTTCAAATGGGTCATCCTCGTCAGAGCCCCGGGAACTGCTAGATCACCAGCTGCCGACCCAGGGAGAACGAGATTGGCTGCAGACCCGGGGAGGACGAGACTGGCTGCAGACCCAGCGAGGACGAAACTGGCTGCAGACCCAGGAAGGACTCGGCCGGCTGCAGACCCAGGGAGGACGAGACTGGCTGCAGACCCAGGGAGCAGGCAGCTGGCTGGAATTGAACGGAGGAGAAGACTGGCTGCAGACCCAGGGAGGACGAGACTGGCTGCAGACCCACCGAGGACGAGACTGGCTGCAGACCCACCGAGGACGAGACTGGCTGCAGACCAAGGTGGGACGAGACTGGCTGCAGACCCAGCGAGGACGAGACTGGCTGCAGACCCAGCGAGGACGAGACTGGCTGCAGACCCAGCGAGGAGATGACTGGCTGCAGACCCAGCGAGGACGAGACTGGCTGCAGACCCAGGGAGGACGACACTGGCTGCAGACCCAGCGAGGAGAAGACTGGCTGCAGACCCAGGGAGGACGAGACTGGCTGCAGACCCAGCGAGGAGAAGACTGGATGCAGACCCAGGGAGGACGAGACTGGCTGGAGACCCACCGAGGACGAGACTGGCTGGAGACCCAGGCAGGACGAGACTGGCTGCAGACCCAGGGAGGAGAAGACTGGCTGCAGACCCAGGCAGGAGGAGACTGGCTGCAGACCCAGGGAGGACAAGACTGGCTGCAGACCCAGAGAGGACGAGACTGGCTGCAGACCCAGGGAGTACAACGCTGGCTGCAGACCCTGGGAGGACGAGGCTGGCTGCAGACCCAGGGAGGACGAGACTGGCTGCAGACCCAGGGAGGACAAGACTGGCTGCAGACCCAGAGAGGACGAGACTGGCTGCAGACCCAGGGAGCACAACGCTGGCTGCAGACCCTGGGAGTACGAGACTGGCTGCAGACCCAGGGAGGACGAGACTGGCTGCAGACCCAGGTAGGACAACACTGGCTGCAGACCCAGCGAGGACGAGACTGGCTGCAGACCCATGATGGACAACACTGGCTGCAGACCCAGGGAGGACGAGACTGGCTGCAGACCCAGGTAGGACGAGACTGGCTGCAGAGTATGCAAGACTGGCTGCAGACCAGGGAGGAGAAGACTGGCTGCAGACCCAGGTGGGCACGAGACTGGCTGCAGACCCAGGGGGGACAAGACTGGCCGCAGACCCAGGGAGGACGAGACTGGCTGCAGACCCAAGGAGGACAAGACTGGCTGCAGACCCAGGGGGGACGAGACTGGCTGCAGACCCAGGTGGGACGAGATTGGCTGCAGACCCAGGGGGGACGAGACTGGCTGCAGACCCAGGTGGGACGAGATTGGCTGCAGACCCAGGGAGGACGAGACTGGCTACAGACCCAGGGAGGACGAGACTGGCTGCAAACGCCCCATGGCCAGGCGTGGCAATCCACTCCCGCAGCATCGTTCTGGGTGATTATGGAAGAATTCTCAAGTACATTGGAAGTATTCAACGAATATACAATCGTGCCAGAATTTTCTTTCCCACTATCCTTCCAAGTTATCCAGCAATTCAAAACCTTGCCGGATTTCTTAATGTTGCCGGTTTTCCTGGCGTTAAGCCACCAGCATCACTCCGCCTCTGCATTATCAACATATCGTCCGCCAAACAGGGAGATCATCCATGCTATGAATGCCTTCACCACTTTCACACACAAAGCGCAGCAAAAAAGTCGATTATCTTCCAACGCTCTCAAGTACGCCTGTCAAAACTGGACTATCCATCTCTCATGCGCGCCAAATCCACGGGATGACGCACTCAACCGTAAATTCCACGCTTTCTGGAGTCGTCACCTCCTTTCCTGGCTCGAACGGCAGTGGTGTTTGAAGGGTCTGCGGTCTTGTCTTGATATTTTATCCGAAGGGCAGAAACTTGCAAAGGTGTGCATTTTTCTAATAATTCTCGATCCACCTAAGCTGATATTACTTTGTTTCAGGTTCGGTTTTTGCTTGATTTTATGACACCCCTTTTAATTCTCTCTCATGTTCAGTTTGAACTCCTTAACGCGCAGCCTAATGCAGGGCTGTCAGCCATCGATCCTGATTTTCACCACTCGACAACGGAAGCTTCGGCACCCGCGTCTACCTCTGACATGTCGACCAGAGGACCGTCAACTCCAGCAACTCTACTTCTCACAGAAGAGCTTGTCGTTACCTCACATGCAAGGCCTATTCCTAATCATTGCCCATCAACTCGGCCTCCCTCTACTTCCCCTCTTGCATCACCCCTATCGCCTGTCCCTTCTCCGAGGCCCAACCCTGCTGTGTCACATATTGGCACATCCAGGAAGCGCATGTTAGATGAATTTCGAATCAACAGCGATAGCCAGCTCGAATCGGACACCCCCAGCCCCTCAAACCGTCGGAAATGAGTTGAGCAGCGTTTGCAATGCAAGATTGGCAAGAGCGCAGTATGTTGTGAATGTTTACATGATGTAGTTCGCCGCTTGTTAACACAATGTTGTCTCTAAGTACATGCGACCGTTTTACAGTCTAATGCAGACCTTCATTGAGAGTTCTCGGGCCTCTTGAGTAGTAACACGCTCCAAAATCCTGCTCACAGTGCCAGGTTGGTCCACAAGAGCATGACTGCAGTTCGTATGATGATTGGGCAGTATGTTTTGCTTTCTGTGTCAATCTATGGTACTGTCATAGTTTTACATCCCTTCGCATAATTCCAATTTTTCTCCTTAACATACAGGTACGATTTGCCCATCTTATGTATGGTAATTCGTAGCTAGCAATAGCACGTCTCTAGGCCGAGTACATGCTCTATATGTGGCTGCCAGTTTTCGTGGTAACAAGAAAGAAATCTGATTTAATGCTATCTTATTTATACATCTCAGGCTCCTGACTTTTTTAGAGCACAGCACCCCTTAATCTATCTCAACACGAGGGACTAGTTTGCCCTTGACACAATCGTCACCCGAGGGACTTATTCCTCAAAGTATTCGAATTCGAAAGTCTACTGATATTCCCTGAGACATGCCACCGCGCACTCCACATCGAGCTGCCCATCTTATCTCTTCCGGATCCCACTCAAGAAGTCCACTAACCCCAATCATCCCAATAGCTCAAGACCTCTCACTCCCAGTCGTACAATCACAGGATCGATCTTTGCAGTTCCATTCCTCGCCATCCCAGCCTGCAGATGCATCAAGTACATGCGCTCTATCCTTTTGATATCAATTTGTCACGTCCTCACTTCTTGATCTCACGTGCCACAAAAAGGTGTGGTTTCAGAACAGGTATGTCACCCTCTCTTCTCATTTTTTTGTAATCCAATTCATTTATTCTCTCTCAGGCGTGGAAAGGACAAGGCTCTTCGTAACAGAGTTCAGGACTCCACTCAGCAGGATTCTCTTTCTGTTCACACTCCTCAAAAATCTCAGTCTTCCAGGGACATCTCCCCCAATGACTCTTTCAATTCTTCCACCCCGACCGAAAAAAACCATGCACCCTGCAGAGGATCAACCGCTTTTACCGGAGCCACACCCAGTGGAGCGTTTGCCCATAGTTGGAAGTCCTTACAAAGTTTTCATTTTCTCTTCCTGCCCATAAACCAGCCATGCCTACCGAAATTCCCCTCATGTTCGCCATTCACCAGCAGACTTGACTTGGCAGGATAACGATGACCTTCTAAACGCACGCAGAGGGTCGCTGCCAATCATCATGTCCATGCCAGTACAGATGCCAACCAGTCGTCTACCCACTCCCCAGATAGACGCAAGTCTATGGACGTCGGTCTTATGCATCATCCGTTCGCACGTGTTGCAAAGGAGAAGAATGACGCAATATTTTTCTGGCCGCCCATATTCTCCTGCAGGGTCAAGTCAGTCCATGGCCCGTCCACCGTCCGGCCTAGGTGGGCCAAGCATACATGCAACAAGTTACGGCTCTTCTGCTTCCTACAGCCCTTACCCCTGCCCTTCTTTGGCTCATAGAGCATCAGAGATGTCTTTACCCCTTCTCGCCCCTCCCTTGTATTGGAAATTCGTCCATCATTTCTGTCCTCGTACGTGCCACAGACAACCGCTTTACAATGAGCTCCAGAGCACTTCCATCGCCTATTCCTGAACCCCTATCAAAGCCTGATTTCTAGTTTGGCGCTCCGACATCTGCGTCGCCTCCGCATGTCTCACCAGATGCAAAATCCCCCGGGAATATGCACGCATGGGCATTTCCTCGTAACGAGGCAGATCAGGACACGGAGGACTTGTACAGTTCTACTGGATTATCTAGTGGCTTGATTGCTAGCATCTGTGGGAGCGACACCAGCGCGACCAGCTCGATTGTTCAGACGTCAGTAGCTGTGTTGGCGTCGATCTTTTCGATCCGAGTGGCAGGAGAGGGACTTGATACGGTGCGCTTTTATAATCAATATGTTCGTCCCTTGATTTTTTTTACGTTACAGTGGATCCAACCTCGAGACGTCCATGTCCGATCTGAACATGCAGTCCAGCCAGGGATAGCTCAACGAGGCTCACTTAAATGTCGCGACTTCGTCTTTGTTTGCCTACCAACACAGGGAAAACCTGTTATCACAGGAACCAGGGTATTCCTCGGCTTCCACTATTTTTCCCGGTGGAAGCCCGCAGGTAAGGACCCTGGTCCTTTGGGTCTGCGAACGAGCGAGGCTTTGCTTGGATACAATCCTGTATTTACCTTGAATGTTTCTGACGAGATGCTGACGTGTTTCTGCGCAGCTCCCACCTGAAACTAGCGCCGCCGACACCTATCTAGGTCCCATGGAGCCTGCCATAGCAGGCCGCAAGCTCAGTATACTTACCAGAAGGAGTGCCGCACGATCATACCCGGAACAACATCGAGCACAACTCCTCATACCAAACACCCGTAGACACAACGTCCCTGTCCAATGCCCAGAAATCCAGCAATGCTCACAAACAGGAAACCATCTGCCATTCTCGCGGGACAGTACGTTTCCTCACACGGAGGCCTCATACGCCCAACCTGGGTTGCAATAAGCCGTTTTGGCATAATGTCTTTGGGGATCGACAGGGTCGCGTCGCAGAGGTGATGGCCGTCATGGCCAGCTTTAAGATGGAGAAGTTGAAACGAAGGCTGATCGAGATTCAAATCTGACTCTTGCCTACATCCCAATCTTAGAAAAAGATTGATATTTGGTTTAAGCAGCGACGTATCGGATGAAGCTCGTAGATATAGATAATCATGATCAATTACAGTAAGTTTATAACAAGAGATCAAACGATCATAACTGCAGGACTTGGTCGGAGCTTCGTCCCAGGCGTCCCAGGGAAAGGTGTCATCATCGATATCGTAGGGTGAAAGATAGTCTGATTGCCGGGTAGACCTAAAGGCAGTTCTCCACCTCTCCCTGTCACCTGTCCATCATCAAACGGTGAAGTTGTACTCAAAGATTTTTTTTTTTTTTTTTTGGATCCTTGTTTATTGTCCTGTGGGGCGGGGCCCTATGGTGGACACTACCTACAATATCGTACGTTGCTAAATATATATCGTGACTCTGGTGTGTCGGTGCTAATCAATGGTCCGTGCGTGAGCAGGGACAGTGACACCGTCTCAAGGCGTTGAAATATTGTGTTTTTGCGTGCGCTTCTCCTCTTCTCTAGCTGCTCCCTCTTTCCTTCTTCCTCATTTCTTCTCCTCTGGGGGGGGTGACGTCTCCGAAAGCCTGTTCCATTCTTCTTGTGCGCGCGATGTATTTGAGTGTCGCTCTGATTCCTTTGCTTTCGCTTAGAAGATATTTGATGTGGAGCTGGCACGGTGTCTGTCACAACCCTTTAAACGAATTAACGCTGGGGCAGAGACTAGGACTCGAACGAAGGTTATCTAACAGAGAAGAGAGGATAGCAGGAACGTCTTAGGATTGCTAGCAGTAAGCTAATACAAAAGAGGTTTGAACTGAAGAACTACTGACTACAACGAGCTACCTATATACATATATTGAAGCGGAGACCGAATCTGAATCTGAACTAACTAACCAATCATTAAATAGAAAAGGGAATCGTACGATGTTCTAAATATAACTACACTATGATGTCATGGAACGTGTGATGGCTGTGCAAGGGTTCTGGAAGGTTCTGGAGTCACGTGATTTAATCGCTTGAGTAAGGAAGTCAAAATCAGGAACGTCGGAAATAGAAGTAGTGGGCGCTAACGGAATACAGAAGTTGGGGTTAGGGTTTGTAAAGGTTATAGGTACAGACGCTGACTGAGCGCTACGACGGGCGCTTGTGATGGGCGCTTAACGGGTGTCTTACGAGTGTTTAAGAAAGAATAATGGTTTGTATTTGGAATTCGTGACAGTGTCTTAATAACCGAGGGTCTTATATAAATATGTGTAAGAATGTAATGACACCACAATTACACTGGATAAGACTTCTTGCCAGTCCTCGATTAACACGGTCTACGACTTTTCTTCTTTCGTGGTAGATAACGTGTGAGTTCTTGGGAGGCTCGCTAAACCAATCAGTCAGATTAACTTAGCCGGAGCTTTATTATCTCTGATTGAAACTATGGGATTGTCTAGGATATACCGTCTAGACACTTGAACTGGTTTCCTGAATATATGGTTAACTGTTGAGAAGCTGGTCTCAAATGTGACTACATGGACCAAAGCTCGTGTTGGTCAATATACAAATACCTGGTGAGAACGCTGGTCTCACAAATAACAACAATGACAAATAAAAAAAACAATGACAAATAACAACAATGACCAAAGCTCGTGTTGGTCAGTATACAAATACCTGGTGAGAACGCTGGTCTCACAAATAACAACGGTGACCAAAGCTCGTGTTGGTCAGTAAACACTACGTGGTGAGAACACTGGTCTCACAAAACTGGGTTTTCTATCGCGAGAAACTTACGTAATCTCAAGGGAAACACTTTCCCTGCACTTGCCTGGACAGTTCTTACAAAGGAAATGGGCTTTGTAAGCAGCAATTTGTTCAGACTGAAGCTTCTTAGGTGAGAGTTCAATTTGCTCAAGTGGGAGTTCTTGAATGCAACAAGTAGGAGATCTATTTTTTGGGGGAGAATGGGCTCTCCTTATATACATTTTGTGTGGGAATATTATGTAAGTAAAAGGTGATGTAATGACTTCAAAATGTGAGAAGAATATTCCAAAAACTGGAGCAGAATGTTCTAGCAGGTGCAAAAGAACATTCCAGAATATTCATGGTGGGATAATGACATCATTCTGAGTCACTATGAGTCACTATGAGTCATTATGAGTCATTGGAATGTTCTAGCAAATTCCATGGAACATGACATCATTATGACATCACTATGATATCATATCTTTCAACCAAAATACCTGCAGGAGTGTAGGTGAAGTCCTATGACATCATTATGACATCATACCCTGTAGGTACAATTTTATGAAGCATCTGATTAGTCAGAGCATCCTAATAGAAAAGTAAAGTAAAGAAACACTAGAGAAAACAACTCAGAAATAATGGAACAAATAATAGTACACAATACGCGGGCTTTTTAGATAGGTTTTTGTTAGGCTTTGAACTTTTCTCTATGGGTTTCTCTAGCCAAAGTGAATAAACCAAATGAAAGGCAATACATTAACCTTCATTTTGCTTCTCATATCAACTAGGTCATTATGTGATTCCCATCTCACATATGACTTTTCTTCAAAACATGGTGGATTCATGAATCACTGAGGGAAAACTGAAACTATTGGACCAAGGTTTGATACCAAGGTATGGGTTGACTAGTCTGAGGACTAAGCTAACAGACTTTGTCTTTTAGGGGGATACCTAGTAGTCATGTCCATGCATGATTCCCAAATCATGCAGGACAGCGGCCACCATCTTCAAATGGAAAAGACCGGGGACAAAGACAACATGTTGTAAACGGTCCCATGGTGTGTTTTCAATTCCTTGACGCTGCTGCGCAGACTGAAGGCGTTCCCCCGTCCCAAGGTCACCATGAAATAGAACTATGTACTCTGAGATGTCGGGCATCCCTGGATCATCGACGGCTGCAGGATCTCCGATTCCACCCTGCTCGAGCAGGTTAACGACACTTTGTATATTGCCTGTAACGGTGGAATTACTGACATCCATTGCAGATGTAGCAATGATTGGCGTTTTGATGACAGGGATGGCTTCAATGGCCTCGGGTTCGTGAAGTTGGTTATGGAATTGAGAAAAGTATGGAGGGCCGTATGAGACGAGGTCCAAGAGAAACTTCCACGAATTAAATCTATTGCGACGGGTAAGATCTGCTTCATCTGGTGTGTCCTTGTGAAGACTGAGCAGATCTGTCCATCCCTTCTTTGGTGGCAGTTCTGCTTGGGTATTAAACGGCGACAGCTTCCACAATTCTTCAGAACACCTAAGGTCTTCCTTGGAGATGTTGTGCTGCAGTGGGAACATCAGGCCTGATGTTAGATGCTTGAGTGATTCCGTCGAATTTTCAATTGTGTGCTGATGGGTTTTCAGGTCTACATCAAAGTTATCATATGCATATGCTGCGAGAAGTGACCGTCCGAGCGACTGGAGGTGTTGGTGAGTTTGCACTGATAATGATTTTGTTGCGGCCTGAATAGCGTTTGCAGACACCGATACACCTATCCGTTCCAGCGTTTCGATAACTTTGTGTGGTGTGTGCGTTGATTGTAAGAACATCCCAAGCAGACTTTGAAAGGTATTTGATCACTGATTTGTACTTCTCATCATAATGCTCAGAACGGTGATTTTTTTCTTAATCACATGTAGCGATGTCAGTAATATTGATTTGACAGGCAGCGAAATAACACATGAGCAAGATCTTTGCTGTCCGTTTCGTTTGCAGTTTTGTTCTATCAAATTCCGTGTTGTTGGTAAGCCTCAATATCAATGATCCCTCAAGATCCCCTTCCCCAATCTCCTCCCAGTAAGCTTCTTCATCACTATCAATATTCTCCATGATGACATCACCATCATGATCCCTCCCGATGGCTACTTTAGATCATGTTCCCCCGGACAGCATGCTCTCGAGTAAGTCCCATGTTGCTGGTGCAGATTTCTCCATGATTCTGGCTAACTCAGCCACCCTAAAATCCTCTAGTTGCTCCACCGTGGTGTGCGTTACATCAAAATGAGTTCCGTTATCCTTAGCAGCGAGGTTATGGATTTCTCGTGCACAAATCTCCTTCGCGATATCAGTAGCCCATTTGGACGCGGTACTTGTAGCTCGTTTCACAAAAGCATTAAGAATTTCACGCCCATTAGACAGGATATCTTTTACAGCTGGATGAGCGCTATGTTTTTCACTTGAGAGAAGCACCAGTATAAATTCTGATGCAGAAATGCCGACGCGCTGCAGGGTTTCAAGAACGTCGTCCACCGAGGTTGCCGACATATTGATATACACATATACATTATATTTATTAGCGATACAATATATTTAATTCAATTCCCGCTGACTCTTCTGGGTTTTGCCACTGTGGCTGCCCTTGTTGACAAATGTTTTGTCCAGCCGTTGTAGGAGAGGTTGGGGGGATAAGGTTTGGCTGGGTTTGAAAGACTTGCGCATGTTTCCGCTTTACACTACCGCACTCGGATGTCGCCCCCTTCCTCTCCGGCAAGGGGTGGGTAGGAGCCTGTAGAACTCATCTCTGGCTAGCTCTATGTTTTGTAGCGCAGAGTCACTGAACTTGACCAATGCAATCGATCACAATTATAATCTACATAGGGGATCACACAACAGCGTGGCGCTCACCTCTGGGCACTACCGACGTGCTAGGCTGGCTGTGCAGTAGTGACCCCACAACAGCCTCATGTCCTCCTGCAAGCGCCGGACGGCAAGCGCCTATTACTTGTCCTTCCATCCAGCGAGCTTTCCATAGCACAATAGAGTGAAACATCCATCCGTTCATCCCATCTTCATCACGCTTTGCACTGTCTATCAATCGACAGCTGGATCGTTCCGCGACCAAATCACAACTTACAAGCTTTCAAGTTGATTCAAATCATCGTACGTCGTCCCTCCAGATAACTATCGCCAAGATTATTTCTAACCACAACCCTCGAACCCAGCTAGTACTTTCAATTGGTTCAGTGAATCTTACATATCACAACCTCGTCAATGAGTGACGAGCAAAGCCAGTACTTCAATTTCTTATCTCTCGCATGCTCTCTGACCTCTTTGACAGTCCTTCAAGGAATTTGGGCGAAGCTGTCCGATGTCGCTGTCAAGGGTGCTCAATATAACTCCCGTGAACGTCAGCCCCACCCAAAGTGTCTGCAAGGGACCCGGGTGGATCTCCTCAAATACATCCACGGATTCCTGGACGACACAGAGAAGAATCAGCTCGTTTGGCTGCATGGCACCGCAGGGGTCGGAAAGTCTGCTGTCGCGTTCACAGTAGCTGAGAGGATGAGAGGTCTAAAAGTGACCGAAGAGACGAACGTCGAAAAGCGGCTGGCGGGGACGTTCTTTTTCTCGCGCAAGCACACCAAACGCTGCACGGCTGGATATTTCTTCGCGACACTTGTCTACCAGCTTGCTACCAATTTCCCCAGCATCCGGAAGGATGTGAACAGAACCATCCGCGACAATCCCGCTCTACTAGACCCAGACACACCTATCTGCGACCAGATGGAGGCTCTGTTTCTCCAACCCTCCGGAAACTTCGACTCAGGTTGCGCGGATGTCCGCCTTTGTTGTTTGTCGTCGATGCGCTTGATGAATGCACATCCGAACCAGAGCTTATCGATCTCATCCTTTCCCTTGCACGGGCTCTTCGTGAGCCTGATCTTCCCGTGACCCACATTCTGCTTACGAGTCGCTCGGAATCGCATATCTGTAAAGCGTTTCAGAACGAAGAGGTGCGCCCGCTGGTGTGCGAGATACCAGTGAAAACTTCTGGGGAGGGCCCTGCTACCATCATCTCGCTAGACGGTGCCGATGTCGACAATGACATCTATATATTTTTGAAGCATTCATTCAGAGAGCTGCAATGCCGCCACCCCGATTTCCCGCAGCCATCGGGGGGTGACTTTGCGAAGCTGGCGAGCCGAGCTGGCAGACGTTTCATCGTGGCGTCTACGATGATGAAGTTTATTGTCGACGATGGATACAAGGATCCCAGCGATCGGTTACAGCTGATACTCGAACTGACGAGCGAGCTGCTAGCAGGAACGGAGGTGTACAAGTTATACGACCGTATACTCTCCACATGTGGCGATCCCAAGCGGGCATACCTGCACTTGTCCATTGTAGCTGCACTTGCTGATCCTCTGCCGCTGTCACAAATCTCGAAACTTCTTGGCCCTGGTCAGGGCTGTGATTCCGAGGCAACGCTAGTGCAGCTACGGTCTGTCTTGGATATTCCTACCGACACCAGTTTCCTCCCCGTGAATGTATATCACTCGTCGATTCGTGACTATGTCTCCGACCCGTCAAACTGCAGCCTCCCTGAAGTGCACGATATGCCATCACCCCATTCACTACTCGCTGATTCCTCTCTGCGCTTGATGATGAAAGAGATGCCTGAAAGCACAGACCTCTTGGATGCGCTCTTAGAACTGAAGAAGGAAAGCCGAGCCATACAACCTGAGGACCCCAAAAAGTTAAAAGACTCATTAGCGTTCCTCGTTCAGCCACCGGAGCCACTGTCGGTCCTTATCGGTATACTGTGGCTTCGGGGAGACCGCACTTCAGATTTACAATTTTGGCTGGGGACCGAGAATGGGAGTGCCTGGCTGGGGACCGACGGTGGGTGTGTCTGGCTGGGGACCAAGGATGGGTTTGCCTGGCTGGGGACTAAGGGCGGGATTGCTTGGCTGCAGACGCATGCAGGGTATGACTGGCTGTGCACCAAGGGAGGAGAAAGGTGGTGGAAGACCCAGGAAGGACAAGACTGGCTGCAGACCAATGGAGGATTAGACTTCAATGAAACCTTCGTGTTGCAATGTTGTATCGCCCTGCAAAAGCACCCAAGAAGTGCTAGATGACCGACCGCAGACCTGGACGGTACATGACTGGCTGGGAGTACGCGTCTGGCTGCAGAGCCTGGGAAGACGAGTCTGGCTGCAGACCCAGCGAGGACGAGGTTTGGCTGCAGACCTGGGGAGGACGAGACTGGCTGCAGACCCAGAGAGCGCAAGACTGGCTGCAGACCCGGCGAGGACGAGACTGGCTGCAGACTCAGGGAGCACAAGACTGGCTGCAGACCCGGGGAGGACGAGACTGGCTGCAGACCCAGAGAGCGCAAGACTGGCTGCAGACCCAGCGAGGACGAGACTGGCTGCAGACCCAGCGAGCACAAGACTGGCTGCAGACCCAGCGAGGACGAGACTGGCTGCAGACTCAGGAAGCACAAGACTGGCTGCAGACCCGGGGAGGACGAGACTGGCTGCAGACCCAGCGAGGACGAAATTGGCTGCAGACCCAGGGAGGGCGAGACTGGCTGCAGACCCGGGGAGCACGAGATTGGCTGCAGGACCCGGGGAGCACGAGACTGGCTGCAGATCCAGCGAGGACGAGACTGGCTACAGACCCGGGGGAGCGCAAGACTGGCTGCAAACTCAAGGAGGACGAGACTGGCTGCAGACCCAGAGAGCGCAAGACTGGCTGCAGATCCAGCGAGGACGAGACTGGCTGCAGACCACAGGGAGGACGAGAGTGGCTGCAGACACAGGGAGGACAAGACTGGCTGCAAACGCCCCATGGCCAAGCGTGGCAAACCACTCCCGCAGCATCTTTCTGGGTGATTATGGAAGAATTCTCAAGTACATTGGGAGCATTCAACGAATACACAATCGTTCCAGAATTTCCTTTATCCTTCCAAGTTATCCAGCAGTTCAAAACCTTGCCAGATTTCTTAATGTTGCCGGCGTTCCTGGCGTTAAGCCACCAGCATCACTCCGCCTCTGCATTACCAATATATCGTCTGCAAAACAGGGAGATCATCCATGCTATGAACGCCTTCACGACTTTCGCACACAAAGTGCAGCAAAAAAGTCGATTATCTTCCGATGCTCTCAAATACGCCTGCCAAAATTGGACCAACCATCTCTCGTGTGCTCCAAATCCATGGGATGACGCGCTCAACTGTAAATTCCATACTTTCTGGAATTGTCACCTCCTTTCCTGGCTCGAACGTCAGTGGTGTTTGAAGGGTCTGCGGTCTTGCCTTGATATTTTATTTGAAGGGCAGAAACTCGCGAAGGTATGCATTTTCCTAATATTTCTCAATTCACCCACCCAAATGTCCGACCGCAAGCTGATGTTACCTTGTTTTTCTTTTCTATTTTATGAAACCCCTTGTAATTCCTTCTCATCCTCAGCGTTAACCCGTCAACATGCAGCCCAATGAAGGGCGGCAACGGAAGCTTCGGCACCAATGTCCATCTACCAGTAGTTCTCTCCAGCTTCTTGAATAGTGATACGTTCTAAATTCCTGTTCACTTGTTCCACGATAGCATAACTATACTTAGTCTGATGACTGTGTAGAGAAGTATCTTCGCATTTGCTTTTGTTACGCTCTGTATCATTTTACAGTAGTCTTATAGTTTTACACCAGCAGAACAGCCTTCGCATATTTTAAGCTCTCCTCAATACGTAGCACCACCAGCGCTGTAACGGACAAATTTCTGTACTTTACTGTCCTAGACCTAACATTTATATCTTGCATCCAATTTCTACTCAGACTCTTTCATTACTGGCAGCCGGCACCGCTAAACGTTCGTAGGTATAACCTATCATATTCAATGGCCACGCCACCAAAACCAGCGATTACACACTGGATATACCGTATCAAATTCAGTGGCTCTCTCTATTAGCTTTCAGTGTTTTATCCTACTCAAATTCATGGGCTTCTCTTTCAACAGTGTTCACCGCCTGGGCATGCCCCTACCCCTGCCCCGGAGAGCACGAGCTGCTGCACCAGGTGGTGCTTTTGGCCCTGGGTTTTGCTAAAAAGACTTCCTCAGTTTTGTAAGGAGAAAGACAAGAGCCTACATACCGCCTCGCTTTGTGGATTTCTCACTGTCTCGTCAACACTGAGGATGAGGCATGCGGCCTCGGTTGCACTGCTGATTGCGTTCAACTTGACGAGCGGAGGCTCCCAAACGAATGCCTCCATGTTGTCGCGGACACCTTCCGGACCGTCGACGTCTACTCCGAACCATTTGTTACCAGCGGCATGTCGCATGCGCAGTTTGTTAAGAATGTCAGTAGAGTCCAGACCGGCATTGTCACAGATTTGCCGAGGAATGATTTCTAGTGCTTTTGCAAAAGCAGTCAAGATCAGTTGTTGCTTCCCAGGAATGGACAGCGCATGCTTCCGAATGTGCGCGGATACATCCATCTGATTCAAAAAGTTAGAGAGGAGATCATAACAGAACAATGAGCGGTGAGTTACCTCGACAGCCCCGCCTCCGGCCACCACCTCACCATTACGGATTGCTCGCTTAACGACCATGACGGCGTCATGTAGACTACGTTCCACTTCTTCGATGAACTGTTCTGCGCCACCACGAAGAAGTAGCGTGCATGTCTGTGCTTTAGGGCACTCCTCGAAGATGTTATACCGTTCGCCACCAACCTGACGCTCTTCGAATCGACCGCAAGTACCGAGATGCTCTCGAGCTATGTCTGAGCATGTTGACTGCACGGAGCCTCCTACTGCTTGACATACTCTGCGGAGATCAGCAGCAGGCACACGACCAGCGCAGAAGATGTCCCGGTCGGCGAACCACTGAGTGGCCAGATCTCCGATTGGCAATTTACTCAACACCACTTTGGCACCAGTCTTCTCGATCGCTTCCAGCTTCCTGTAAATGATCTCCCACTCTGCATCAACGATCGCCTGGTAATCCTTCACCGCCTCCACTCGAACCTCGGCATTGTCCTTCTCAGCTTTCAACTCAAGCTCCACGTTCAAGCTGAGAATGAGAGGGTCCCGGAAGGACTTGGGCTGTTGCTCAGCACCTGCATACGTGAAAGTTTTTTTGAAAGCAACGCCACGGATCAACAGAGAGTCTTGCATGCCACCCCCTGGAATCTTTTTCACTCCGATGAGTGACTCGTCCAAGTCGTTTGGATCCAGGCTCTGAACAGCGTCAACGACCATGTTCGAGAAGAATGGTTTTTCCGAATGGATCAATTTTGACGACATCGACGTCGCTGCGCATTTGAGTAGAAGAGATCGGAATTGCCTGAAGAAGTGTTAGGGACTGTCGTTCAAAAAGGCGGAGACATACTCAGGATCAGACTTGTCAACACTAATCTGAATTGCCTTGATGCGCTCTGCAGCCTATTAATTGTTGATATTATCATTTTCAGATGATATCGCTGAGCAACATGTGTTACGTACCAGTTGTGACGCCTTCCTGAATCCCTTCATGATTATGTGCGGGCTCACACCCTCTTCGATGTATCCACGAACTTCTTTGAGGAACTGTGCAGCCAAAAGTACTACACTTGTGGTTCCATCACCGACTTCTGCATCCTGGGCACGTGCGATGTCGACGAGGGTCCTTGCAGCCGGATGAACAATGTCAAGAAGCTTCAAGATCGTCGCGCCGTCATTGGTGATCTGTGCTTCGCCACGTTCATTCACGATCAGTTTGTCCATTCCACGCGGACCAAGCGTGCTGGAGAGTGTCTCGGATATGGCAAGGCACGCGGATATGTTAGACAAAAGCTGAGGATTTCCTTGAGACGTGTCTGTGCCCTCCCGAAGGAGCACGACAGTGGGTTGCTAAAATAAAGGATCGATCACGACGAATAATAGATACAGAAATGACGTACCATCGGTAGGCCGCGCTGCATTTTGTGTGGTACAGTAGATCGCGCAAGACGATGGCAAGAATCTCGACTAATCAACGACTTGCTAAATTTGTTTATGTCAGCAACTCCACCAAGTTGGAACGCAGAAAGCTTTTGATTTTACGGCCAAACAAAACTTGGACGTTGTCGCGTCGGACCTATATATATCATCCTCGAGCACCGCCGCGGTCGTCTCTCGTTTTCTACACAAAGAAACTTTCAACCTCGTGGTGGTCTTTTTTTCACAGGTTCTGACGATGAGGATGACGACCTGAATTCCACAACGGCTCAGATTGGGGTATCAGTGCAGCCAGCATCTCACCAACTAGCTCTGCCATCGGGTTCACCTTACTCCCCATACAAGAAGCGTCTGTTCTTTGCCGATAGTGACGATGAAGATATTCCACATTTCCAAACTCCAAGGCCAATTGCGATTGATTCGGAATTTGTCATGAATGAATGATAACGAAAGCGACTTGGAGATACCCTCCTTTGAAGGGGTTCCTCGAGCTTCCAGCGTCAGTAGTATGTCATTAGGGCCTTCTCAGAAGTTCTTTGCTGGCATCAGGTCCTTCTGGTGAAGAACCACCAGTCAAGAAGAGGCGACTCTCACCTCCTTCCAAGGTTCAGGCGCGTACGGGACAAGTATCATTTGATCATCCTGCATACCTTGAATCATTCCTTGTCGGGAGTGCCTGGAGTACTGTCAGGGGCAAACGTTATATCAAACCAGGCGACACCATCCGGCATCTCAGTGGGAATGGGAAAACCCACTATGTTACCAGATCCTATTCTTCCTAACGATACCTCCAGGGATCTTGCACGCGCCCGTCAGCTGAAACTTGACAGTGCCTTTCGGTCAAGAACTCTGGAAGAAGCCTACCAAAGGCCCTTCTGCAACATTGGTTGTTGCTCCTACCTCACTGATCTCCCAGTGGCACGAGGAACTCTAGCGGTCGAGTGCACCAGGGACCCTTAAAGTCACTGTCTGGCATGGATAGAATAGGCAGGACTTGGATGGTATAGAAGATGATTCGATGGATAATGCATCTATCGCCGTGATTATTACATCCCACGGCGTACTCGCCTTTGAACACTCCAAATTCCTCAAGTCCGGTGGTCAATCTTCTATTTGTCCTAGGAATCAATGAAACTTCCTCGATTAATGGCTTGCGAAGTGGAGTGGTTATGAGTCATCTTGAATGAAGCTCATCACTGTAAGTCCAGGACAAGTAAGACCGCACGAGCTGTGTATGCTCTTCGTGCTAGACGTAGATGGGCCGTAACAGGTGACTACACTGGTGTTTTTCATAATCAAGATGCTAAATCACGATTAGGAACTCCCATTGTCAATAAACTCGAGGTCCTCGATGTGCTTCTGCGAGTAGCAAAAGTGTACTATGTAATAGTTTAGCTGATTTCGTGTCAGCCAATTCCTGGAGTATACACCATGGTCATTGTACTCGTCCTTTAGACTGGATAGTATTGTCCTCCTATAGGACATAAAAATTGAATTAAAAAAAGGTATATGAGATATTGTAACATGAAACCCTGAGATGTGAAATTGCTCCAGGAGACAAGATCCTTTAGCCGTAAGTGCTCTCCGTCTTGATCGCACCGCAAAATCGACATGACCAAAACTGGTGAGGTATGTCAGCCTCACCACACGTTATACAAGTCCATCCCATAGAAGGATCTCGATGACGCCCTCTTAAACACATACGTTGGTGTGTTTGTTGGTCGTTGACGAGTGTGCACACCGCACAAGCCCATTGTCCACCCATCAGCTGAGGTCTCGGCTGATTTGCGAGGAGGCATGGGGTCCTTGGCATTGCTTGGCTCTAGACTGTTTTTGATCCGGAAGTACTACCTTGTGGCCTCGATGGTCCGGCAGCAACACGTGATTGACTCGCAGTCAGTTGAAAGGATGGACAGTAAAGCATACTGCACACTGCAACACAATTGGCTCATTGTGGAATATGCACACAAGACAAGACCATAGTTCTGGAAGGGAATCGTCAGTAAGGTCGATGATGTCCTCGATGCTTTCCCTGGCTGCTCTCTCGGCTTCGCGCTAGGCAAGTGTACCCGACCCACACTCGATCTCATCACGGTTT
This sequence comes from Suillus subalutaceus, assembly GCF_016647625.1. NCBI lineage: Eukaryota > Fungi > Basidiomycota > Agaricomycetes > Boletales > Suillaceae > Suillus > Suillus subalutaceus. Next base: position 42,496 of record NW_024540437.1, read on the forward strand.
CTACGCTCGGCAGCCTGCGAAGGGTAGTTTTTTCAGGAGACGCAAAACCTGTGCGGCCAGTTCACGAGGGTCCATGCCTTGCAGTGCAGTGATTCTGCGGCCTCCTAGCCTGCCGCCGCCGCCGAAAACACCATTTGCACAATGCCTCTTCTCGGCAGCCTCAAGAGCCTTGAGTCTAGCTAAGGGTAGCCAGAAGGTCCTCGAGTGCAGCTAGAAACTTGTAAAACAAATTCGTTATGAAGGCCATGGATATTATGGGTAAGTTATTGAAGTGTTATTAGCTATGACTTGAACACGTTGACGAAAGAATTTCTTGCTTCATGGAGCATGACCCGAACAACCTGATCTTCCTCATAAAAGCTGTCGGGAGCCCATGGAAGACGCAATCTCAGAAGAATCTGCTCTCCTCCGTTTACATCCGAATGTGTCAGCAAGCGCAATGAGCAGCTAATGTGTCCGACGCTCGCTCAACGTTCAACCCTGCATGATGGGTGACCCTATGAAGAAGCTTCAGGCGATGCTGGAAGGAACTTACCAACCAAATTAGGGTTTTTGGACGAAAATCCAGACAATAACGGCAAGAGCCAGCCATGTTTCCTCATGATAGGCTTTACTAGGGTGGCTACCCGTTGAAACATGGGCAAGGCTCGATCTGCCGCATGTGGGCGGTCTTTCGAGTGAGTAACTGATGTCACGAGAGTTTGCAACATGTATCCCGGAGTGACTGGAGATCGGCCAGCACACCGAGTCTATTGGCGAGGGCGGTCAAAGCTGGCTTGCGAAGCATGTTACTTGATTCAATGCTTGCACTGTTGTCAGAAATTCAGCCACGACCAACCTGAGCCATATATTGGATCACAGCAACCTGCTTCAGGTAGACACATTACAAAAGGGAGTTGAGCAGCGATATGTAACTTGAACCCACCTTTTCCTGCAATGACAATCGAGCGGGGAAACAGGAATGTCACGGGTGGCTGATTGGCGAATGAAACGAGCTTGTAGAGACGCACCGTGATAGTGCCTCTGCCTTTATACTCTGTCTGCACCATGTATTAAACGGACATCATGCCCTGGCTGCCAGAACACCCTCAGGTGGCTTGTACGACACTCTGACAGTGCACGACATTTCCCCATTGCTATGACTGCCTAATATCGGGTATTTGATGGTCCCAAGCCAATTATGTACTGCTGCAATGTTCTGTTGGAAGAACGGGATGTGAATTTATTTGGTAGTGTGGGGATTTGAGCAAAGGACTAATCTTATTTCATCTTGAAGCACTTCTTTCTAGAATTCGAACTGTCTTAGAGCTTCTCAGACCCGATAATTCTTTGATTCTATTCCATTAGGAGCGGCAATGGGTGCACAGTATGCACTCATCGACGAGGGTCACGTTGCCCGCTGCATTTGAGGTCGCCGAGATAGATAATCTTGCTCTTCTCATAGGTAATCATCCAATCCATTGATTCATTCAGATCTAATGGACATCTAAAAGCTAATATGCTTGAACGATTGATCGCTCATAATGACAAGATCCCACTTCTACCGTATGTCACGCCCTACGTTCCATCTCATCTCCTTCATCTTTATTTCCAGCGAGAGCCTCACCCGATTTCACTCGAGAACCGTACCAAACATCAGCGTCCTCGATTATCTCCGACGCATAATCAAATGGACAAAAGTCGAGGTCCGTATCCATTAATATTCCTATCATCCATCCCAGCAGCTCACCATATCCCAGAAAGCATGCCTCCTCCTCACCCTACACTACGTCGACCAAATCTGCGCCCGCATGCCCCTCTTCACCCTCTCCTCCCTCACCTGCCACCGCTTCATCATCGCATCCATCACAGTCTGCAGTAAAGGCCTCTGCGACTCCTTCTGCACAAACGCCCTCTACGCCCGCGTAGGCGGCATCCCCGTCCCAGAACTAAACGTCCTCGAACGCGAATTCCTTCTTGCAATAGACTGGCGCTTAATGGTTCGCGAGATCCCCCCATCCCACCGTTTTCCTTCTCACATCCTGTTTTTTTTTGGCAGTGCACTCGAGAAGTCCTTCAGGAATATTACATCAACCTCATTAGGACGGATAGCTCGGGCCGCTTTGCATTGGAATCGGAGGTGGAGGATAGTGATATGGATACTAGTAGCGTCTCGTCTCGCTCGGCGTCCCCTATGGACACCCAAGTCCGCCATGGCCCGTCGTTTAGCCTCTTAGGCACCCGCGAGTCTTCGAGCGTTATGGGAGACACTTCGACGCTCCCTACTATCGAACAGAACATGGCGTTTGCTGCTTTGCAGCATTCGTTGAAGAAGCCCCCATAGGCATTAGGAGTTTGGCTTTTTTGTTCTGCGTACCGATGGCACGCACTCTCGGCGACAGTTTCGTCACCGGTCTTATCATCTCGCGTCATAGATTGACATTTAGTAGTCATCCACCGGCACGCGTCAACTTTCACCCCCCTCTCACGCTCCTTTCCCTCGGCGTTTTCCCAAGTTTTCCTTGTCCTGCATACATACATATACACGTGGCGCACAAAAAAATCATCGAATTGTAACCACCGCAAAACATAGCATACAAGGATGACCGAAATTCAATGAATGACTGTGTGAAAACAAGTACACGTACTGTAACGAACGGCAAGGTGAATTTACGTTTCCCGCAATTCTTCTCAAAAAAGGAATCTATAGTAATGGTAATGGTGTAATACAGTCCGAGAGCAAATTGGAATGAGCGTAGTTGGTTGAGTTTGGGTTTTCTGGAACAAAGTAATGAAAAATGCGATGGTTTGGTTATGGTTTTCACAAGTTTGAAGTTTGCGCCGATGAATTGAGTTTGGGTTTGAGATGATTATGGACAGATAAGAAGCAGCAGCACACAATATGCACAACGGCTATGGAGCCTGCATCCCAAAGACCAGCATGAGTGGATGGATTACAACAATAAAAAAGGCTGGTGTTCGCACCGTAAGTAGTTGGGTAACATACAATACATCGACCGCCTCCACAGCACCTACAGGCCATAAGCCATCTAACAAGAACAACAAAAACACACACACACTTCCGACTTTCACAACGTACACCTCAACGCCTCAAAGCAGAGAGCATCTTCGCCAGCGCATTGATCTGGCCCTTCTGCACCTTCTTCGGCGTCTCCTCCTCACCCCCAACACCCCCCAAATCAGTCGTACTAGTAGCAGCATCCCTCACAGGCGCAGGCCTCTCGCTAATCGTGTCCAACTTCGATTTCCTCGTCCGCGCTTTCCGCTGGGGGGGCTGTCCGAATATATCGCCTACGGGATTAGGATGGAGCTGTCGTGGAAGCTCGTCGAGTTCCCATGGGACGCCGTTCATGACTATTACCGAACCACGTCAACATCGTATCTACACAAAAGTAAAAGTGAAAGGGACGTACTTTTGACATTCTTCGGAACCTGCGCCGCAGCCTGCGCCCCATTCCTCCAACTCCCGCTACTCACACTCGTGGCAGTCGTTGATACACTCCTCACGCTTGAATTGCTGTACCGTGTGAATGTAGAGGTGCTCGTGCTTGCACTGCTCATTGAGCTTCGCCAGTTGCTGCTACGGACGCTGCCTGGCGGTGAATGACCTCTCACGCTCCCGTTTGCGTTGCCGTTGACGTTGGAATTGCCATTGCCGATGATGGAAGGAGCAGTGGTGGAAAACGCAGTGCTAAACGTAGACGAACCAGGTCTCCGTCCGCGTGCCCACGTACCCGCCTCATCCGCCGGACTCCGCTGTCTCGTAAGCGGCGTGTGCACACCACTCCCATTCACACTGGCGCTCGAGTTGACATTAATACTGCCATGCGAAATATACGGTGAGGGTTTGGGACCGTTGCTTGGATTCGGTGCAGGCTGGGAGAGCCCCATGATGAGATTGGTGACGTTGCTCGCAGTGCCCGTCGTCGGTGCCTCTTCCGTGGGCGTAGGCGTGGATATAATAGTCTTGCCGCTTCCGAAACCCAACTTCCACTTGCTCGGCTTCTTCACAACCACAGGCCTCGGCGCTTCCGTCTCAGCGGCAGGCCTCGTAACACTCGAAGTATGACTCGCATTCCTGTCCAAATCAACGATCCCAAGCGACGAGCGGCTCGCACCACGACTCGCAAGACTGATTTCCCGTGCCAAGCTCTGCGAAGCAACAGCAAGCGTCTGGAGTGTCTCGTCAGTCGTCGTTTTCTGCCCTGCTTTTCGCGACCCGCGCTTTCCCCGTTTCTTGGTCGACCGCGATCGACCGTCATCTTCGTTGTGCTCGTCTTGGCGCTCACGAGAGAGATCTTCGGGCTCTTCGACGAGGACACCACCGACGCTTGGAGCTCTGCTCAACGACCTGCTGCATACGAGTGGGGTACGCAGTGCTGCACGGGAGGAGGGGCGGCGCGAGGGCGGGCATGAGGAGAGGGGGTGGCCGACTGTTGATGAGGCTGTGCTGAGGACACGCTTGTGGCCTCTGTGGGAGGGCTCACGGTCGCAAAGGAGGGCAGGGAGGTCCTTGATCCATGCACCGAATTCACGGGCGGTAACAGGTATGTGGTTGGCGTCGAATGGAGGGAGGACGAATACGCGCTGGGTGAGGAACTCGGCGACGGGCCAGGTCATGCCCGTAAAGCGCTGCATGAAAAAGTGGGCGCCATGTGCGCGGAAAAGGGAAAAAGAGGAACAGGTGCCGTCAGAGGTGTCTGTCCATGGATTATAGTGGTATAACCTGACACCAAGATTAGAAATTATTTATCAACGAACAAGAAACATACATGTTGATCAAAACGATACCAAGACTCCAGACGTCACTCCTCTCGGGGCTGTAGGTTGGAGCTACATTATTACGGCACTCGAAGCTCATGTAGGGTGCGCTGCCACAGTCCATGTCGGCGCTTTCAACCTCGTTTGTACTTAGGCCAAAGTCTGTGAGCTTGACTAGGACTTTGCGTTCCATGATGTCTGAAGAGGAAGAACGTGCGTATCCGTCTGTGACGATAAAGTTTTTCTGGCTTGATATCGCGGTGGAAGACACGCTGGTCATGGCATGCGGCGACTGCATCGCACATTTGGGCGAACATGCTTGCGATGAGTCTAAGACGGGTATGGCTTAGTAATGCAGAAGGGTGTAGAGTGGCGAGAAGAGAGGGAGTAGGAGGAGTCTTGCTCTCTGCGCTCTCATCTGGGGCATAATGATCGCGTGCTTGCTCAAGGAAATAAAAGAGATCTTCGCCAGGAACAAACTCCAAGACAAGCAAGAGAAAGGCATCAGTCTCGAGTGTACGATGGAGTGTGACGATGTTTGGATGTGGGGAGAGGGATTGATGGATTGTGACTTCGGTGAGCTGTGCTGTGAGAGCGTCGGAATCGAGGTTTGCCTTTGAGAGGACTTTGAGAGCAAAGTGTCTGCCATAGACGATAGGTGGAGGAGATGGATCGAGGTCGAGGACGCCGACATGGCCGTCGTCGCTGATGGGGGTGCGGGAGATAACTTCACGAACGCGATAGACGACTGCATAACTGCCTGTTCCTAGTCTACGAACGACTTCGAATTCTTTTGCAGTGTTCATGTCTATTGGGGCGAGGACGCAAGGACGAACTGGTTCGCCCTGGAAGAAGTAGATCCTCGCCTACGAGGTCACCTGGAGACAAGACATCCTCTATGAGAGAGGATACTGAGGGAAGAGTTGGGCTTGGTGGTATGGGTGGGGATGGAATTGAAATTGGACTTGGGGGGGTTGGAATAGAAATTGGCAAAAGAGGCGGAAGCGAAGAAAGGTTGCTTGCGAAGTGGTTCTTTGGCGAAACGCCTGTTGAAAAGACGAGAATGTGCATGTGGGTAGTCATTATGGTGAGTTTGTGGAATATCTTTAGTACGATTCTGTTTATAAGGAAGAGGAAGGGGGATTGGTTGGGCGGAGTATTGCAACATGAGCTCGCGTAGTCGGGAAACGGAGAGATAGTTGTAACGCTTTCTTGGAACTACGAACGACGTCAATGAGGACTTTGAAAACGATATCGACTGCTTGTGGTTGCTGTCGCTTTCGTTGTCGTTGTCGTCGTTGTCGTCGGACTGCTCAGAGTCTTCAGAAACCTGCTGGACTTCTGAGAGTTTATTAGTGCATTCAACGTTGAGCGTCGTAGCAGAAAGGTCGATAGCGTATCTGTTCATAAGGATCGTGAGTTGGTTTAGAAGCAAAATAATCGAATCTCACGAGCATTAAAACCCGAAAGCCTCGAGGCAGAAAAGTGAACTTACGGAGGGATGGAAGGAAGAGCTCAAGTTACTTTGCAACGCCAAAGGGAAGGCTTGGTTTATACAGCCACGATACCCATGTGCTACTCTTCGGCCTTCTTTCCTTAATTGGTTAAGCCGCAGTTTAAAAACATTTAAAACAATTATACTAGCTAAGTAAAAAGTACTATTGGTATTACTTACAATTGACACGTATACCTGGTATTATCAGGTTCATCCAGGTTTCATCGTCGTGGCCTTCAACGTCGAGCTCATGTTATTTTACGTCGATTTATTAGTACCGTTTAGATCCACATGCTCACATACCATAATTAGTTTCAGACCATGTGTGTAGCCGTTGCCTCGTTGTAACACAATACTCGCTTCCGGGGTCCGGTTATACTACATCCTATCCTAGCGATCACTCCGGACTCCTTCTCACACCCTTACGGCTTCGTTATACCCCACATGCTGCGTACCCGCCCAGTGAGTACTAGCTAGGCGCATCACCGTCCACGCCATCCTGCTGGTACCTATTAGCAATGTTCTTATCTACTGACGTGGCAGAAATCAAATGAAATGGCACCTATTGTAATGCTAATATAGCAATGCCACCGCGCTTCAATACACATCGTGTATCACTGCATTTCATTCAACCTGCGTGAAACCTAGGCGGTATCTGATACCTTCATCTCGGCTGTGAAGACAACCGCTTTCACACATACATGTACTACTACATGTACAACTTGATCGATCACCATTAAACATTAGGTAGGAACCGCAGAGCTTCTGGTTCTGAGTCCTCATTTACGGGGGCACAGGGCATCTCCGCAGCAGCGCCTTTCAAAACAAAGAGATCCAGCACGATGGTTCCATCGGACCTGCACCGCAGTTAGTTCTGGTCTTGGACGCCGCAATACGCGACGTCATCTGCACTTCCATTCGATTACCTCGTAATAATATCATCGGACTCATTGGCCTGTTAATTCAGACTCCATGTCCGAACACGACCGACTCCTACGCTTGATCGATCCCAAAAAGGCCCGCTGTGTGTCACCGTTGGAGATGATGAAAATCTTTGCAAGGGTAGGAATGTTCTAGTGTGACAGTCAGAGCGATGCTACAAGTCGTATATAAGTGCAATTCACCATTGTAAAACCAAAGCAGCGCCTGTTATCGTTTTTAGAGTCGGGATCTATATCATCAGCAGACAGTATCAGTGTCCTGCTCCACAGGTCTCGTACTCTATCAGTATAGATCTTGGGCTCGGACGCCGCCGCCATCCGCACTTCAAAGTCCCATTAGATTGCCTGATTAACAGATCATCGGCGTCCTATTCGATTATTGCGTGTTAATATAGACTCCATGCATATGTCCGTCTTTCCGAACACGAACAATTCTTGGGCCTGATCCTGAAAGGGGGCTCCTTCTCATTCGATTCTCAAAGGCCCCTGCGTTTTGGTCGTCGCCGCATGTTAGATCTTTGGATATATCTGTAACTTGCCTGTACAAAACTAGAGCAGAACCCGTTTTCAAAGTAGATGGATTGTCTATTCACCTTTCAATATCCGTGATCTTGATTTCAAAGAGTCTCGAACTAGTAGTGTCCGGCTTAAAGATAGTTGATCTAACGACCCGCGGAGCTGCCGTCGATTGAAATAATCACGTCCGTTCAGAGAGCGCGAGAAAAGGGTACCTTCTAGTAGTCGTTATGTAGGATGGTTTTCGTTCCATAAACCATACTAAATGTATCTTATCGTGCCACCAGCGCCGGTACCGTAGTGTCGGAGCTGGCTTTAAGTTCATAGAGGTCACTAGAGCTACCTAGGGATATAATCCAAATAAGTAGGAGCCTGCGCAGCAATATCGATAGTCACTCTCACCATCACGACAGACTCGAACACGAAACATTGCGCCTCGTCGATTCCAGCCTGCTTATCCACTCAAGGCGTGGCCCATACCGCGCGCCGTTCCCAAATAGCAATAGCAGCAGGAGATGTATAATGATGATCCGGAAGACTGGGGGCCTGTTAGAAGACCGATTGGAAGCTAAAAATTGAGCCTGAGGGATCTAAACCTTCGAAACTCAGGGGAATCGAAGGTCAAACAGGGTCACGAGTGACTAGATAAACAGTAAAACATGTCATAGCAAATGACACACGCGGTACCGTAGGCCGATATAAATCAGTTTCATGTCATGGGTTGCACTAGCTAGAGCGAACGTTGTCAAAAATTGCAATCATAACTTCTGCCGTTATTGATTTATTGTATGGACCCTTGGGGAAGACGTGAGATGATCTCGTAACTGCATCATGGCACAATCGAATAAGCATGATGTACTATGTCAGTCTACAAACACGTACATGGGATGGTTCTGATGACTCACTAGTAGAAGTTCAAGCTCATTCCAGTTATATAAATCGAACAATGTTAGAATTTTTTTTTCTTGGCCCGTCTGCTCACATGATGAGATGATACGTCTTCTCTGAGAAAATTTAGATCAGGTGAAGAGAAACTTTGGTGCTAGTCCATCATTATCAATGAAGATAACAATGTGCGTCCTTTACAAACAAGCTGGAACCACCACATGAGCGGTACTCCAGCCCATGTATCTCAGGAGAGAAGTGGTCTGTTTAATTTTTTTTACCGCGGATCGACATCTACATCGCGAAGAAAGCTACCTCGGTATTAAGCCTCGCCCGCGACATAACAGCCCTGACCTTGGGAAGTTCTCGCAGAGCCCGAGTCGGGGGACCAACAATCAGCCGTCGAGTCACCATCCCACTCTTAACGCAACACCGGGAGCAAAGTTGCACATGTGACTCATATAAGCATTTGATGGAACGCTGGAGCTGCATGCAGGTACGTGAGCTTCATACCTCATTTAGAAAGAAGAGTTATGCGACTGGACCTTTCCACCAGCTACGTACAACTTTGAATGACCGCTCGGATCTCCTGGAACATACGTACGTTCTTTGTGTGCTGGGAGTCGCGTTCGAGCTTGTATAAATTTGAACTGCCTGTTTAGATTGTACTTCCATACCGGAATTTCGTACGGATCGACATCAGCATCGCCGGAGTAAACTAGCATGACGGTGACGCAACATCCCTGAACTTGAGAAGTTCTCGCAGATTCGAGGCCCGCCGTCTCTGTCAGAATCCGCGATGACTGCAAAAACAAAAGCATCCAAGGTCCAAGGAACATTGTACGTGAGCTTCTTTCAGAAGGAAGACACCAACTACGCACAGCTTTGAGCGACCGCTCACGGCTCTGGATCTCCCAGAATTTTTTAGGAACTGTCGGTTCATATTAAGTGCCCTGATGGGTTCGACGAAGCTTTGTTGTGATGCTGGTATGTCTGAGCAAAGACATGGTTCGTATTCGGAGAGGTGGTTGGGGCAGTGCAAGTTTCCTGGGATGAACTAACGTCATCAAGATGATAAGATTGTTGGGCAGCACGCTTCCTTGTGGCTGCTGCGCAGTGCGAACCTACTGTACCACATCCATCGTTTATCCAGGTCGCACGAGGGAAGTGGCAAAGTGGATGCGGCAGTGTATCCCACCATGCCGTGGAAGGGCGCTAGGGAAACACAAGGCAAGATTGACAAACCGTCAAGCATACTGCAGGAAGTCATGGGTAGGACTGGCGACAAATGTGACCTGCACTCGCTCACAAACTTCGTGGAAATTAACTTTGCCAAGTTTCAACTGTGCCACTGCCACTGTTTACGGCTTCTTCAAGTATTTCCTTTTTCGAAAGCTGGCACTCGACGTTCCGAATGAATAAATTCAATTCATCTAACCAATGCCTCAGTATGTCGGACGTGTGCATGTCGATGAGCAGTTGTTGTGACCGTATTTAGTAGTCGAAAGTGTTAGCCCTGCAGCTATACCTGACTGAAGTGCGGCCACGGTGAGCCTTCAATATTCAATTGAGACCCCGCAGGCACTTCCGACAAGTTCCTGTTACAAACTCCTCGATCGATGCATATAGACTATGGCGCCATGTAAGTATTGAATTGTCCCCGTTTTCAATAGTCATGCGAATGCTTATTCAGGTTGTGCCTTTGTGACATGCTGCTGTCTCCCTGGATATGGCAACTCTTCAAAGCTTCACCTCCCAGGAACATCGTGCATGCCCTTGTATGCCCTCTGGCGTTTGATTTGTGAGCGATTCGTGTATACATGACATCCCCTGAATAATGATGGATTGGGTCCTTGCGATCAGGCCCTGGTGAAGTGTGCCTCTGCACTTTGAAGGAAGCGCCAAACGCAATCATAGGGATGGCCTTATACTTCCTTGTCCCTTTCTGGCGACGTGGCCGCAACCAGGAGTCATTTTATTGATTTCGCCTTCATTCTTATTGCTTGTAATTAATGGCGAGATAAGAGCATTATCGTTGCTGATCGAATTCGGTGCCTAGGGAACTGGAATGTAGGTTAGACCACAACGAAACAATAGATATGGAATGCTTGTCTTCTGTATGATCTGCTGGCTTCTGCTAGGCAACCCAAATTTTCATTCCGTTGCGCTGACGAGCATATCATAGATTACATTCACTAGGTACTCACTAGCACACTCCACTTCGCTCAACCCCATATGGCACTCCCGACGTCATGCAATTGCAGGAAAGGGTTTCATTTTCATAAGCCCGTGAGGTGAACTGGGCGAGCGCAGCAGACCCTTTCTGGTTACCCCATACATCGAAGCCGTATGCGTGACTGAAAAAGTACCAACCGTTGTTAAGCACCTGAGGACAATATCGTGCTGCGCCTTGCGTCAATAATATGCTGAATACGCGGATGCTCCTGTTTGCAGTGTAATTGCGCCCATCGAACAACGGCGTCTTCGAACATTGCAACATTGGCCGTTCCTCGCGGATAGTAAATACCCGTTAGTGATGGGGTTGACTGTGAGTAGTACCACGAGGGGTTGCAATTTACTGAACCGACGTTCGATAGAAGGGCCAGTGGAGACAAGTCTTCTTTAGATTCATTAGCAAGCTTTTCGTCATTTTCATACAGCCATCTGCACTTCTATTCGCCTTGTTCGTGGGGCCACCTGCATGTCTACAGTGAATGCAGCTTGTGCAGCCCATAGAGTATGCAATGTGCTAATGCGCTCATGTTATAGGTTGAGATTGCCCTGGATCGATTTACTTTCATTATATTATTCTTTGCGATCTCGCACCTGTTTCTTGCTAATCGGTGGCGAAAGGGGATCCATAGTTCGCGTCCGCCACTCTTACCTCCCCTCTTCATCTCCGGCTCAGCCAAGGATCCTGCAATTTAACACATTTTAAGCTCGAGACTGGGGTACAACTAAACCTAAACCACACTTACTAGGAAAGAAGACGTCGCTGATCAAAAAACCATGTGATATCTGATAGTGATACAGAAGAGAAATGCATATCTTCCACTACGATAAGTCCTGAAGCATTGATATCGTCCAACAACAATCTTCAGTGGTGGGGCGACCTCATGTTTTCATGCTGGCCACCAGGAACCAGATCAACGAAGCACTTTCATTGCTGGGACTTAGCACCGAACAGTATTTGCCGATCTGCGCTCGGCTTTTGTACTGATCATCTTGTGGAGCAGATTGATGATCGGGCAACCTGGTGGTGTCCTAGTGTGTGATGGGACGTTTGATAAGTAGTTCGATCTGAGGATTCTGCATACCTTCTTGGTGCTCGTCCCTGAGCTTATCTCCTGGAGATCCCCAGGCTTCTGAGTTTAAATGGTGTCTCGGTAAACTACTAGGGGAACAGCGGTGGTTCGACAAATGAGGGTGACTATGCCGCTAGATAGATTGATGTGCACATGATCCCAGGAGTAGCGAGAATATTCTATTCCTCATTGACGATGGAACTTCTATGGGGCCAACTTCTCGTCCAGCCTGACATATGTTAGATTGACCTTGGATTGACCTCTTATTTCAAGTGATATTGCTGACGCCTTCTATGGCAGCTTGTGACTGGAGGGCATGAACCTAACGGAGTTTGTCAGTATTGTACAGCCAAGATGTTAGATGTTGCTTTAAGTTTCAGGCAGTGTTCGTCAGAAAAAGGGTGCTAACTGGAGTGGAGTAGTAAAAACTAAGGCCTAGCACAGATCTAGCCGCGGACTTCCAATTGTAGCCTGAGAAAACTCTGAGACAGCGTTCAGGTCAAGTAGTAGTACTAACGCAGTAGTTTCCCAACCATGGTAGTACTAGTAGGTATCCTGAGGCAAGTATTGTTCCACTCAGGTTCGAACCCGGATAACTAGGGAGGTTTCCTACTATAATTGGCCCGGTTACACGCACTAATTGACTCATTAATCAGGTACTCGTTAGAATTGCTGTTGCACAGCTCTGGCCTTCCTCAGTGGGGTCACGGCGGACATATTTGGCCTAAGGCGATGTTTCTGGATGGCATACAGCGCGAGGGGGCGGTCCGCGAGAAAATGTCGTTGAAATTCGATCCGCCGCGAAGATGAAGTGTATGTCTCGAGGGCCCGAGAGTTAAAATATTGCAAGACAATATCGTCGGTTGCTAACTTCATTCATGGTGGACACCCTTGACTACGTCTTTCGCGGTTATCGCGGAGGCAGAAAGGCATTAGACCCTCTACGGAAACAGTGTGTGCTATCCGACAAGTGTCCCATCTAAGCGCACATGTCGGCAACCTGGCATTCAAAGGAACTCGAGGCCTTCATGCAAACAGTGCGGTTTTACCGTGGGAGTCCCGTTGTCAGTTCCCGTTTTCTAGTTTGTGCGATTATCTTATTAATTATTGCTATAGTACACTTCTCGCAGAATACCAGAACGACTGATCATCCAGCACACTGTTATGACCAGGACGATGACGTTGCAAAAGTCTATATGCTTACTGCAGACAGCTTCTGTATCTTACAAATGTGCTGCTGGTTAATTCGAGACAGACCTCGGTGACAATGACCGTCGGCAGTGCTTGAAACTAGGAGGATATGGATAAGTGAGCCCAAGTCCTCCTTGTTGTATTGCCTATCCATCGCTCGCACTAGGTTGATATTCTTAGGCACATTTCTTTAAGCCTAGCTCCGACATACCCGATACGCGCTGCGGCGAAAAGATACACCCAGCATGCTAGATTTACTATTGCCACGCGGGCAAAAACTTTCTTCTTTGGCCCAGGCCTCCCAAGGCCCGCGTTCCAGCACGTTCTCGGTGCGAATTATTTGAAACCAGCGTTGCTATCTCGGACGAAGTTAGATGTCTTCATCCAAGCCCATTACCGATATCGTAACGGCGCGGCCCCAGCCCCCAACTCGCTTATTCTTGGCATGTTTTATGTCCATCGGATCAAACGCAGATGTCAATGCATGATGTTCTTCAACTCGTGTCCATGATTCTATCTTAACCAGTCTTAGCCAAGTGGTAAGCGTGACAGACCAGAAATCTGTTGCAGGTTCGAAACCTGCTCAACCATCTTTTTTTTCCCTTTTACCACTTCACTCATGGCTAGATCCTCCAATGTCTATCTTTTAAGTAGTCATAGCCAACTGGCACCAGAACAGATTAGAAATCTGCTCTCTTGGGTGGTGCAGATTCGAAACCTGTCGACAAATGTCTTATCACACCTTGACATATGGTTTCCTCGGGGTCCTTATCTCAACTGGTTTTAGTCAAGTGATTACCGCAACAGAATCTAGATCTGTTTCTCTTAAACTGTGCAAGTTCGAAACCTGCCGACCGGAGTTTTTTTCTATCAGAACATACCTTGACATTCACTCATGGACAGTCGCTCGGAGGTTCATCTCAAGTTTGCCCCGGCCAAAGTGGTTACCACAACAGAATGACGAGGACAACGTCGCCGACGCCTTCACCAAGGCTTTACCCCGTCCCCGCAGCCAGAAACTTCTTATGCTGATAATGGTCATCGATGACCAAGTTGCTGAACGCTAACGTCGTCGTAGATTTGACCATGGTAAGTTGCACGTTGTATTTGACGATAGCTGACATCTTCGATCGTGTCTTATCTTACCTTCATTCAAATGCAAGCGTGACATTGATCCATCATGCAGAGAACGTTAACGTATTCAACATCATAAATATTCTCGACTCACACCCGGGCCGCTGACTCGGATGCCAACTACATAAATTAACTTACATGACACCATATAACTAACAGGTATCACAAACGAAACTTAGAATCAAGTGAAAACAAATTTCTCCTGCTCCTTGCAGAGCACCAGACAACCGTCAACTTCTTCGAGCATCTCCCGTGCTACACACCATTGCCAGTCGATATATGCACGCGCTCCTGGAAAGCGATTGAGCTCATGCCCGTTGCTGCGTCGGAGTCGGCCACGAGCTTCGCGTGATATTCTCGAACACCAAGGATCAGGCGTGGTCCTAACACAAACATCTGCGCGGCCTGTAAAATTTGAAGAATCCATTGCAGAGCATATCGGTCCTATAGAAATGATGAATCGTGGTCGCATACAGGGGTCAGTGCAAAACTGCTAGCATACCGTTGAGATCATTGGAGCCAAATTAACTATGATAGTGAGACAAGAAACAGCAACAAAGCTAGCATGTCCGATCCTTCAGCGGAAAAAGAGAACCATATTCACAATGTGAGCCCACCTCGCAAAGTAAAACATGTGAGTTTTCATCAACACCCTGAAACAGTCCCCGACAATTCCTCCTGCTGAATGTTGTCGCAGTTCATGGAAGTGTTTTACAGCAATCCAGACTGCGAGACACAGTGTAAAGACCTCCCGCACAGTGGCAAGTATCCAAGAAATGGGAATCAGGCGCAGGATATCTGCCGCAAAGTTCATCGTGCACACATAGGTGCCGGAGAGGATGAGTTCCTCTGGTATACATCAATGAGCTCCATGCAATTTTTTTCATCCACAATTAAGCGTACCCCCTGAAGAATGCATCGTTTCCATTACCATGCTCACCACACCGAAAATGACGACAGCCAGGAAGGTGACAACGAGAAATATCAGGATCTTTCTGGATCGTTGATATGTGGCATGTAACCGAGCTATCATGATGACTTGCAAGATGTTTCAGTCGAGTCAATATCACTGAGGTCTTGCAACTGCAAAGCTCACCCCCCAGCATTGCACCCGCCACAAAAATTGACCAATCCCATATGATGAACAGAATCCAGCCTGAGGAATCCACTTAGTGATCAGCCCAGGGTAACACACTCCAAACAGACTCACATCTGTGGTAGTCATTATAGCGAACCAATAACCTGGTCAAAAATCACACTCACCTCTACAGGGCGCCACGGTTAATTGAAGGGGAAGAGCGGGGATCAGTGCAAAAGACTCACTGTGTCTGTCAACAAGATTGTCGGAAGACCGTCTGTATATCACAAGTCAGAAAAGGCAAAGATCATGAATGTACGAAGACATACTCAGTATGTTCATGCTGATTGTGAGATATGGTTATCAGTACAAAAACAGTGCCGAGCCTTCTAAACATACAGATTAAGGAATATTGCAAGATAGCGCACCTGGGATATTCAAGAGTCGGATGAGTGGCCGTTCACACCTATAATGCAAACTACATACACCAAGATACAGAACGGTCATAAGTGACCAACGTTGCCTCTGTCTGACCAACGTTGCTTCTGTCGCAAATCAGTTTTGTTACTCAGATGTGAGGTTCTGCTCACCCAGATCAGTTCGACCTAAAATCATTCTTAGCAAGATGGTTGCTCCGGTAATACATCAACGTACCTCCTGTCCGAGTGTAAGTGCTGTATATAGTTGTAAGAAATCAGAAGTTCTTTAATATTATCAGGCACACCCCAATCATACGTCACTAAAACGACAGCGGCAACTGCGAAACCATAGTCAAGGTTAGATCGAGACGTCAGCGGCAGCGACTGCTCTCCACGAACCTGAAAAATAACTGCCAACAATATATGAATTGATGAACGGCCACCAACTAGAGTCGTTTGAGACTAGGGTCATACTAGTACTGTTAGAGGATGTATGAGTGTTAGAGGATCGGTGCGAGGGAGTGGGGAACTTGGTGGACGTGGTACGACGAGGGAGTTGGTGCTAGATATACAACCATCCAGCGCTTGTATGGCCGAAATGAGCATGATCAAACATGTTATATCTGTTCCTGTGTTGATTGATCAAGTATCTGAAGGCAACCAACAAGGAGAAATCAAACCAGGAGTCCTCGAAATAACGACAGACTAAAATTATAGTAAGGACTCGCACATGGTTCGAAATGCTGAAACACGAACATCCTGATCTCGGCAACTGGTCATTCCCGGTGTGCATTTATTATTATTGAGACCTCGGTCACATAAAATAAAGCCACTCCTTCCTGTGTCTACCACAGGTAAAAACATAGCCTCGATAAAGAGCGAGCATTCATTTCCATCATAACAGCCGTTGACGATATCCGGCTGCGGGATGAGATCTTGGTACTGATCTATAGCGCAACGTGACCGTATTTTACCACACGCCATAGCTGTGACAAGACATGAGCTACAACTCGGATTGGAAAGGAGCATACAGTTTATTCATCGCAAGGACAAGTCTGCCTGAGTAAATAACAGATCGTTGACCCAACATTGCAATTTTGTCTGAGTTGATGACAACGACTTCCAGTACCATCAATCGGACACGAATCAGGTCGCCTGAAATATTAAGATGTCGGGTTGAGTCTCTAACCACCAGTATGAGACCCACCGTGCATGTTCTTCCAGACGGCATATGCCAACCAAGATGCCTATCACATGGAGAGGCTTTGGACCGTCTCGCAACAATGAAGGCCAAAAGAAGAGCGATAGTGTCGCCAAAGGCACTGGCAGTGACTAGTGAATACGGATGGGCACATCGGGATTCAACGACTAGGTAACTCGAATGGGATACTCCTTTTGAAGCATTCAAAAAAGCAATCCTGACGTCTGACCAGAAATCATTCTACGGGTTTTTCCCTCAGCTTCGCGGCGTGCCTGGGGTATTGTCATTTTACTGGTAACGATTCACATTCGTGATCTGGGGGATAGAAGGATAATCGATTGATAATTTCAATTGCCTACGTAATATTAGAGATCCGTACCAGACGATGAGGATGGAAACGCACCTGCCGGGATTGGAGAACTTGCTCTGACTCCCAGTGTTGTATATACCGGAAAATTGGAAATGACCGTCCGTCCCGTTCCTTCTGTCGGTATCGTCCGACCTTCATTTGGCTGTCCGGATTCCGGAACGCCTCGGAATTCCTCCAAAATCTCGGACTTTATGTTTCAGGATTTGGGCCAACTTTGGGCATCACCGGGCGGTACAACCTCACAAATGATATATCCTTGAGGCCTGTTACCAACGAGGCAAACGTGGACATGACCCCTAGAGTTAGGTCAGGGATACCTGTGAGACGATCAGCAACGTGATTATGGTTTGTCGGATGATAGGGACAGAGCGGACGGGACGGACAGAACTTTCGAACTTCCAGGTTCCCTCGTAGTGTTTATTTTGTGACGAAATATTCGGACTTAAATCGGTCAGCTACTTACAGACTTGGGTCCTTCAGCCATGTATTTCAAGGATCATGTACTTACTATTGTAAGTGGCGGGTGAGACAAGCGTCGAACAGCTCCATAGCATGAAGCAAATGTTGGCTTGCCTGATGTCTCTTTTCACACAGAATGCATGCACAGATGCAGACTTGGGGCCTATAATAAACAGTTGTGTCGGACACGAGATTCAGCAGCACTGAGGTGGCACGAAAGGCGTGGTGATAGATGAACCGATACATGCCTTCCGCAAGCCGCAAACTCCCAAGCACCATTCTGAAGGACAAAAACGACCATTGTCCCCCAGTGGGCATGGCATTTGGCAAGCATGATGGTTGTTGTTTATTGTCGGGACTGCAAATTACAGTGATCAGTCAGCGGAGACCCAATAATCCTACTCAATCTCCTACATGCCTCCCAAAGCTCACCGCGCTGGCGCAACGGGCCTCCCTCGTACACACTCCCGTTCATCATCAGGGGGCTCCTCCAAAGCAGCACTGAACCTTCACTTTACGCAGAAAGATCCTGCTCCACCGAAGCAAGTCGAAAGAACGAAGAAAAACGGCCTAGTTCATGACGTGCGTCACATCAATGTTGACCCCTCAAAAATTCTGGCTGAACCGTGTGATATCTTTTGTTTAGCCGCATTCAAGAAATACTTCGCCGTATCCTCCTCGAGTGAATAGCTCGACACGTCTTGCTTCAAGGGAGCAGCTACCAGTTCAAGCACAGCGGCATGTGCCTCCCTCAAACCAGCGGCAGACAACTGGCAAACCTAAAGCTGGATTTACTATCGCTAGCCAAAGTGCGGATGAAGACGAGGAGTGGGTCTCTAGCGAGAGTGGGGCAGCGACTCCGAGCAGTGTGAGTTCTGACAGTGGCAGGTCCCGGACACCGGTCGAGACGCACAAACATGCGCTCCCCGCGGCCCCGCCCATTGATGAACTCATACATCGACCAGAAACTCCAAGAGCACAACCGCCCTCTATGTCACGGGTGCCTACCATCCGTCCCCCCGAGGCACCGGCTCGAACGTTATCAGTTGTAGCTGTGTCAGCTGCGCATATATCACCTGCTCCAGCACTAGCCACATCCAGGCATCATGTGAAACAATCTAATATTTCTCAGCACCCTTCTCCTGAGCGCCGTATCATGGAGACTCGCTCGGAGAACACCTCGCCTATTCATCGCTCACGTCCAAACAAGCGTCAGTCAGTCACGCGTCCGCCATCTACTCATTCGACAACAAGTAGAAATGATGCACCATTACGCCCACATCCACTTATCCGAGGTCAGTCATATGGCCATGCAGCTCCAGTGACACCACGTATGGTGCCTCTCGTTCCACTCACCATCACATCTGAAGCCGCTCCAGCGCACATATCCACCACCCAGATCTATGATGCGGAGGATAGAATGTGCACTTCGCCGTCGAGTATCAAGACTACATGTGCTCCACCACCTAACCGCAAAGCATCAATATCATCTGCACGTTCGGTGGTCACTCTTCCAGCTGAAGCACATATCCAACCACTCCATTTCAAGGCCGTACACGACCGCACTCGCACCTTGTCGTCCATGTCATCAACTTCATCGAGCTCTGTACAAGCGTTGTCATCACTTGCACAACTTCCCACCACCCGTCCGTCAACGCCGCAATATGCCTCGCATTTCCCTGCAGCTAGTCTGTACACCAACCTTGAAACTGTGCACCCGTTACTTCCACCACCGTACCTTAGTGCACACGTGTCCATCCTTGCGCACCGAAGTCCGTTGAGGGAGTCGTACGATAGAGTTATTGTCGCCAAGGAGCAACAACGACGCGGAGAGAGTGTTTGAGGCGCCCATACCGGTGCTTTTGAATCTTAGCTGGTCGGTGGAATGTCCGTGACATGTCTCCTCGTTCACCCTCATTTATTAAACTGACCAATATTTCAGATCTATACATACCATTATTGTCAATTCTTTCATCGTTGAACCCGACTTGTGTACCATTATGGATAATTCAATACCATTCACTGTCCCAGTGCTATCGGCGTTTCATTTCTCCACAGAGTTATGGCTACGTTTACTGTCCAGATGATTTCCTGCCATTGCGATGGCCTTGAACCTGAATACTTTTAGTATTACAAGACAATCTGACGTTTATATAGAACGCTTGACCATAGTTCTCTCCCTCGAAGATAACATTAATATAGACTTTGTGACTTCAATAATGTGACGTGTCAGTCACGCGGCTTGCGTTCATGAACCCTGTCCAGTGTAATTGGAACACGCCTTGCCACGCAGTCTAATTCTCAATTTCTCGTTTCACCACTCCGGCGATAGCTACGCTTCTCAAAAATCCCAAAAGTTTTTGCATAAGACACGCTTGAACTCTGGAAATATGTGGTTGTCTGATGCGCAAAGTGAGTCTACCCAAGCTGTCTGCTTTGGTTGTTGAATGAGAAGTTATGTATCTCAGAAATTGGCGTAGCCCTTACGACCTTCGGGACACTATTCATGTTCCTCGGTGTCATGCTGTTCTTCGACGCTGCTTTGTTAGCGCTAGGAAATGTGTGTAACCCCAGTTCCCGCCTTCCATTTTTTGCTCATACCAAGCTCTTGCACAGATGCTCTTCTTGTCTGGTCTTACCTTGATTATTGGCCCCCAAAAGACATTCTACTTCTTCGCGCGAAAGCAGAAGCTTCGAGGAACAGCATGCTTCATTGGCGGTATTCTCCTCGTGTTCATGAAGTATTCATTCATTGGAATGATTGTCGAGATATTTGGTTTCTTAAACCTGTTTGGGTACGTCCGGCATTTCCTAACGAGGAATTAAACCTGATAGCCAGGTTCAGCGACTTCTTCCCCGTGGTCGTGACATTCCTGCGCCAAGTACCATTCATTGGCAACCTATTGTCGCTGCCATACATTCGACCTGTAAGAGTTCTTTATCAATATGGCTGAACGTTCGAGTTAAACCATTGGGAGTAGATCGTGGATCGTATAGCGGGTTCAAGGACGTCGGCTGTGTGACACCTCAAACAGGCTCGCCCAACATCAGATACTCGGAATTACAGCGGCATTTTACAAACAATCGTCTCGATGCATGTACATGAGATAATACCTGAGCGATGTTGAATGCCTTATACTAATTGAGGGGGTCGTGGTATACTCTTCCTCCATCATGGTCGACATCCCCCACTTCTCATGCGACCGCAATCAATGCGTCACTGGATACTCTCCCACTGTTCGAGCGTCCTTTAGCGTCATCGGGAAGCAAATCGGTTAGATGGCAATCAGCTGCATGCACAGCGGACAGCTCGTTGCGGTTGCGGATGTGAATCCGCTCTTCCTCGTCCGGTCAACGACAATACCACTGAATAGAGGTTAGGACAAAACATGGATCTTACATGGCATAAACAACCGCGAGATCGACCCTGAAGAGACTCTAGTGTGGACAAACAGACCACAGTCTATACGGTTCCAAAGCTGGTCGCATTAGCACCAGTGATAAACCAGCGTGAAGCAATCAAAGATCTGACAAAGGTTATGACGGCTCGTAATTCATGACTAAATTTCAAACGAGCCGCAGCATCATTCTGAGGTGTGCCAAGTGCAGTTATGCAGGAGTTCGCAGCAACCTCGAGCGTCCAAAGACCGTACCCTAGAGACGATCAGATATCAGGAACACATCCATATAGCTCTCGCGATTAAATACCAGTTGCAAATATGCTCCCGACGAATCCTCCATACGGCTCGAATTTCGTTGATGGCCAACAGAATATGGCACCCGAAGCTTGAAGGCCTGAGTAACGGTTGGTTGATGCATTTGATTAACGAGAAACATCGATACCAATCGAGTACAAGGCCAACGTGGAGGCCTTTCTGTAAACAGAAATCAGCTGTTAACTAAATGCATACACATATAGAATCAGAAGTCACATTGTATCCTATCCGTCCAATCTGCTTTAATCAGTATTGCTGTGGAAGAATCACAGATATTACTCACAATTACACCAGCGAATGGTGCCCACACGGAATGAGTGCCCTAACTAGTGGTCAGGGGATCCAACCATCCCCGAGCATCAGACACTTACAAAGTATGCCAGCTGTAAAAAAGCACTCTGGAGTTTGGTAATACCGAATACGGTCCGGAAGTGTGCGTTGAGCACAGAAAGGAGCTATCATTGGAGGTTGCAGCATCCAGAATAATAAATGTGTAAAGCTCGTACACCGTATGCAAAACCCTCTGTAAGTTCTGCATCGTTGGTAGTTTGGTTTAGCGAGAAGAAAATACGCAACATACATGTGAAGCATAGGGACGTCACAAGAGTGAACACAGAGGCTCATTGTTTTTGTCCGAGTTGAACTCCTGCGTCCCGTTCAATTGTTCGCGTCCAAACATGGATAAGGACTTGCTTGCCCGTCGGTCCCGTGGGAGGTGCCATGTTTTCGGACGACAAGGAAAGGAAGGGCACGCGTCTGTATGCCTGAAGATGTTCCGACGCTTATATTGCTGATTAGAGGCCAGGAAATAATTTGAATACATACGAACCTGAGCGATGCTCTACATAGCCATGACGCTGAAACTCCGGGAAATGCGTACGTATCCGCCCTATGATATCAAATATCAGGGATAAAGTGCGAGTGGGCGCAGGTCCTATGACCACATTCCAATTCTATTTCATGGACATACTATCACATAAAAAGGAGGTTTCGGCGCAATGACTGGGCCTAGTTAAGACGGAGCTCTGAGGATCTATACACTGCAAAAATGTTGTCAGCAGGTTTCGAACCGACTGCAAGAGAAACAGATTTCGATTCTGTTGTGATAACCACTTGCTTAAGACCAGTTAAGATGAGCCTCCGAGGAATCCATCCATGAGTGAATGTCAAAGTGTGTTCCAATAGAAAAATACCTGGTCGTCGGCAGGTTTCGAGCATGCGCAAGTCCGACGGAAATATATCTCGATTCTGTTGTAGTAACCACTTTGGCCAGGCGAAGTTGAAATGAACCTGCGAGGAAATGTCCATCAGTGAATCTTCAAGGCGTGTTCTGAGAGAGAAAAACCTCGTCGGCAGGTTTTGAACCTGCACTGGGCCAGTCCAAGAGACAGATTTCGATTCTGTGATAGTAACCACTTTGGCCAAGGCGAAGTTGAGATGAAGCTCTGAGGAACTGTCCATCAGTGAATCTTCAAGGCGTGTTCGGATAGAAAAAACCTCGTTGGCAGGTTTTGAACCTGCGCTGGTAGTGTCAGTCCAAGAGACAGATTTCGATTCCGTTGCAGTAACCACTTTGGCCAGGGCGAAGTGGAGATGAACCTCTGAGGAGCTTTCCATCAGTGAATCTTCAAGGCGTGTTCGGATAGAAAAAACCTCGGCGGCAAGTTTTGAAACTGCACTGGTAGTGTCAGTCCAAGAGATAGATTTTGATTATGTTGCAGTTACCAGGGCGAAATTGCTCCGAGGAATCGGGCGTTTTCCGATAGACAAAAAAACCCTGTTTTTCGGCAGGTTTTGAACCTGCGTAGTCCAAGAGAAACGGATTTTGATTCCGTTGTGGTAACCACTTTGGCGAGGATGAAGCTGAGATGAACCTCCGAGGAACTGTCCATGAGTGAATCTTCAAGGCGTGTTCCGATAGAAAAAACCTTGTTGTTAGGCAGGTTTCGAACCTGCGAAGTACCAGAGAAACAAATTTTGATTCTGTTGTGTTAACCACTTCAAGGGGCCAGGACGCTTGCTGGCCAAGTTTAGACGAACCTCCGAAGAGCTGTCCATATCGACAGGTTTCGAATCCGCATCACAAGAGAGCAGATTTCTAATCTGTTCTGGTGCCAAACGGTTAGCTATGACTACTCAAGATAGGCCTTGAAAAATCCATCCACGAGTGAATGTTCAAGGCGTGGTAAAAGGAAAATATTGTTTGTCCTCGGTTACGAGTCGAAGAACAGTATGCATTGACAGTAGAATCACATGGGATTAGCAGTCATTTACCAAAGATGAAATAAAAACACTAGTTTGCGTTTAATTCGATGGACACAAAACATACCAGGAATAAGCGAGTCGGGGGCTGGCGCCGGCGCCGTCACGATATGACACTGTAACTGCAGGAAAAAAAGCCGGACAGCCGCGCTATACAGGTTGTCGATCGCATTAATCTCTTTAGAGGTGTATCGAGTCCTTCAACTTGTGACTACCATTCTTAAGCTTGGCCCATGTCACGGGTCTACACAGAGCGCGACTGTCCGATTTTTACCATAATACCTTGGGCCACAATGTACACATCATTTTCGGCCAGTAGTCTGATTCTATAGCTGCTGCCTGCACTTGCTAAATAACTTGCCAGTGAGCCAACGTCATATTGAGCGAAGTTCGAACGCTCAAACCCCGCTTCGTGAACCGTGGCTGTACGGCCCAGACGCAGATCTTGCCCCAGACCGGCGGTAACTCCGACTTTCGTGAGCACAATACATAAACTTCGTCTGCTATAGAGACTATGACCTACTATGACTTTCACAGTCTTGAATGGCCTCGTCTGCGACAGGACTAAGATGGATACCCCGTGGTCACTGGTCAAAACGAAGTTTTAATCTTGCTTCATCAACAACTTAAAAAGGTAGTACTTACCATATGCTCTTTACATAAAGTGTTTCATGACAACGCCACAAATATGGAGTAACGTTCAGCGCTCAGCGCTAGCGTTCAAACGTTCAACGTTCAGTACTCGGTCCCCAGATTCATTGAACTCTACAGAGTGACACGACGTCGCAGGAATACTCCCAAACAACAAGCCAGAACGGAGTTTGCAGGAGAAGCTCAGAAGACGGACGGAGCGCTCAGGGCTGGCTGCAATGCGAAATGGCCGGACAATGACGGACATTATCGGGGAGCCTGCTACGGCTGTGTGTATATTCCCTTCTTCACTGATACCATACAGTGCACAGCAAGTTCTTTCATCCCTTTCTTCAGCTCATCGAACCTTCCTGTCAGATTCCTGTGTACTAAAGAGCTCCAAATCATGGATTGTTAAAACATTTCAAGAATCAAGGCCACTCGAAGGTGATCGATGATCAGCTGCATTGATATCTCTGCAGACAGGAAGTTACTAGCGAGCTGGGCAGGAGATACAGCGCGGATATGGCCTGGGAACCTTGCCGGCAAACTTGTCACCGGACCATTCGAGACGTTGATTGTGTGGGCACAGCTCGATACTTATCAGAGTCGAAGAAGGCCGCAGTGAGCTTGTGGACGGAGGGCCATGCCTCGTGGCCAGGGATGTCAAAATGCAGACATCCCCGTGGAAGAACTCGGACGAGAAGGATGTGCGTTCTGGACAAACAAAAATAAAAACATTACAGATGACCATGCCAAGACGATCTAGATATATGAATTTGACGTGTCGATCAGATCCTCTTCGAAGGGCACACCCAACTTATCACCGGTCTGGGACTTTCATCATATGACGATGTTCTCCTTGCCAGTCGACACCAGAGTCAAGCTCTGGGAAATATTGCGAGTCCTGCCAACTTCTCGCTTCCTTTGATGTTCAGAATCCCTTTACCCCCTACCATTCTCTCTCGGGGCAGGCTGCAACTCGGTTTAATCATGACAGTCTCATCCATTCTTAGTAAACTCGCAATGCACGACCGAGTGCGTAATATCTATACAGTTCAAAATGAGTTCTCAGCCTCGCCCCTCGAACGCTCTAGTCACGCAGTTCCTACGACAGCACCTTTTTCGTTCCTCGTGCCAAGACATGGCCATGGGCCACCAGTCGTTGAAATCGTATCAGGGCGGATGGTCACTGTAGCGTACATTTCCTTACCTTAGTGTTTTTTGCTGATGTGTGCCCTACAGCGGCTAGCTGCTGCTACATACAGGAAAGTCAACGACACTCGACATCCATCTGGACATGCTGGAGTGCCTCAGGACACCGAGTCCTCTGACATTGATTCGCTCCAAGACGTGCATTGGGTCAAGGAGTTCCTATGCTGCTATTCCTGCTGGTCTCATGGCAGACTGAGGATGCCTCCTCGATGGCATGTTAACATTACTCCGTCAGGATAGCACGACAGACATTAGTTGACTTTCCGTAGACCAATCCACTGCTATATCCTCCATGACCAATGATTTCATACATGCGTAAATACGAAACGTTTGATCCCCGCGTCAGAAGCAATTTGTCTGACCCCTATGTGCGCGCTTCACCTGAGCTTCCACATACTTCAGTCATTTCCGTACGTAGAGAATCAGCGCCCTGGTCAAACGTCGTGCGGTTGCGGTTGCAAAGTCCCGCTCTGATTTCTCTTGGTCGGGCTTCAGTTCCGAATCCAACACACACATTACGCGATTTGTATATTTTAGACGCTTCTGTTGCGAAATGCACTAAAGCCGATCAAGCACCCATAACGAAAACACTAGTTTTTCCTTGCTTCGTTTTACTGACAAATAGCCGAATTCACAGCAGGGTCCCGCAGGTATGTACAAACTGAGGCATATTGATGTTACTCGCGATCCATCTCGGCAAGCTCGCTCTGCACTATAAAACGCTAGCGTGGAACGCCTTAGCTTTTTGTTTTAGGCCTGTATCTCCTTCGCGGACGTTCTCCCTACTTCCTTTCATCGCCCCCCATTGTCACCATGCTGTCCAAATCTTTCGCACTTTTCGCTGCCTTCGCTGCTTTTGCCCCTGCATTTGCTACCCCCGTTCCCGCCAGTGAGGTTGGCGTTGCTGCCGGTAAGTCCCGTCACCACAATGCGTTTCGCCTCTTTATTGTGTTTTCGCTGTAGTTGTTAACAATGTTGGCAACGATCTCAAGACCAATGTAGGAACTCGTGCTGATGCAGTCGAATATGAACCCTGTAAGCATGACATATTCTCATGACCTGACGGCAATATTGACCAGAATGACATTTCAGCCTTCGACGAGGTCGTCAAAATGGTTGAACTCTCGCGGCGGGATGATGGATGCAGCCTCGTTGACATAGACGGTGGTAAGTCGTTTGTCTTCAGTCGGGGTTTATAACCTGATCGGAAGCGAATAGTCATCTACGACGTGCTTAACAATGCTACAATTAGTGTCTTGAGGCGTGACAGTGGCTGCAATGTTGCCAGAGCTACTGCTAGTAGGTATTTCCTTCTTGGTTATTAGTTCATATATTGAACTATTTCTCAGCGGTCAGGGATGTTGTGAACAAGGCCAGAGCCAACTCTCTCAGCTCCAGGTCCAAACGCCATGAGGAGAAGCGCTACACATTTGATCAAATCGAAGCGAGTGCGTCATTATTGTGCTCACTTCGTATTCCCCACTCATAATTGCGTTGCAGTCGTCACCAGCGCATATGACAAGAAGAACAGTGCGGTGACTGACAAACGCGATGATGCCGGTGTCTACACGATCGTGGAAAGGGTCCTCAATAACTCGCCATCCAAGCGCGGTACTTACACTATTTCCCAAGTTGCCACTGGTATGACATGTGCCATCTCTTTCACCGCCGGATTCTGATTTCACATTGTAGCAACCAAGGAGGTCCTCGATGCCAATGGCGTGGTGTCGAAACGCTCAGGCAATGTCGACGATCTTGTCGAACAGATTCTTGACGAGTTATCTGCTCGAGCTGCCAAGCGCACTGATGTCATCGACGTCCCTGCCCGTAAGTACCATCATGGTCGCAAAGTGAACACGTCCTAAATCAGCAAATTCAGTTACCGAAATGATGTCTAGAACGTGTCGCCTAAATGATTCAGCCATTTCAAAGCGGTATTTCATACCCGACAGCCGCACACATACCTCGTTCTTTCTTTACCACTACTGTTACTCGAAATACCCTAATGCAAAACTCTTCCCCCGTCTTTGTACCCAAACGAAGTTCCATGTCCAAGGCCAGATAGCGAGATGTTGTCTTCAACATGGCGTCAATGGCCAGTCTACCTATGATCGTGGCGCGCTCTATTCCATAGCTCCCTTTCACTCCTGGACGTTTAAATGATATTTCTCCATTTTGATATCACTCCTGCCCCGCCAGCATGGCACAATAAATGTCAGCCGCGGTAGTGCTCGTGATTGTAGTTAACTTTACATGGACCAATTCATTGCTATATCCTCCATCCTTATCAATTCTACACCGTACATGGGAGTCACGAATTTCTTCCGCGGGATTAACCGTTCCGTCCTTGCATATTTTAGATATATCAATTTTACACCGTTCATCTGCCAGTGTGTGATTTTACTAAATCCCATCACAAGATGAACTTGCACGACCTCGAGTATCTCACGTTGAATATTCATTTTGCATTGGGGACATTCGATGTCGGTGTCTCATCGGTCAATGTAAGGTCGTTGTATTTGAAATACACTACGAAGTGGGCAGATTTTCATCAAACATCACGTCAATAGTACCAAATATTGAGAAGGCCGCCGGCATCTGAGATCTGAGTACCAGCCCTTTTTCTAATTTGCTCATAACAATTAGACTCGTGACCAGTCTGACGTACGTCCTTGCTACGCTTGTCCGTGGTTATGTAAGCCAGGCTGGTATCGAGCCTACATACCTTGAACACCACAATCCGTGTACGAGATCTACATATACATGTGACACGATGTTTTCATATGTGCTAGGAGTGGCAACACGAATCCGTCACCTGGGGCGACCTAGTAGATCATCGCCATACCGATCGCATCCTCGAACACCGGAAATTCGAGAAACATGTCTTCGGGCTGCCGATTCAGAACCCCGAGTCCGAAATAATCAACGTTCAACGTTAACCTTGTCCAGTGTAATTGGGCCACTCCTTGCCACGCAGTCTAATTCTCAATTTCTCATTTCACCACTCTCCAACGATAGCTACGCTTCTCAAAAATCCCAAATTTTTTTGCACAAGACACGCTTGAACTCTGGAGACATGTGGTTGTCTGATGTGCAAAGTGAGTCTATGCTTTGATTGTTGAATGAGAAGTTATGTATCTCAGAAATTAGCGTAGCCCTTACGACCTTCGGGACACTATTCATGTTCCTTGGTGTCATGCTGTTCTTCGACGCTGCTTGCTAGCGCTAGGAAACGTGTGTAACCTCAGTTCCCGCCTTCCATTTTTTGCTCATACCAAGCTCTTGCACAGATACTCTTCTTGTCTGGACTGACCTTGATTATTGGCCCCCAAAAGACATTCTACTTTTTCGCGCGAAAGCAGAAGCTGCGAGGAACAGCTTCATTGGCGGTATTCTGCTCGTGTTCATGAAGTATTCATTCATTGGTTTCTTAAACCTGTTTGGGTATGTCTAGCATTTCCTAACGAGGAATTAAACCTGATAGCCAGGTTCAGCGACTTCTTCCCCGTGGTCGTGACATTCCTGCGCCAAGTACCATTCATTGGCAACCTATTGTCACTGCCATACATTCGACCTGTAAGAGTTCTTTATCAATATGACTGAACGTTCGAGTTAAATCATTGGGAGCAGATCGTGGATCGTATAGCGGGTTCAAGGACGTCGGCTGTGTGACACATCAAACAGGCTCGCTCAACATCAGATACTCGGAATTACAACGGCATTTCACAAACAATCGTCTCGACACATGTACATGAGATAATACCTGGGCGGTATTGAATACCTTATACTAATCGAGGGGGTGATAATATACTCTTCCTCCATCATGATCGAGACCCCCCCCACTTCTCATGCGACCGCAATCAATTCGGCACGTACTATTCAATCAATTATTTTAGTCCCTTCCAAATTTTCGCAAATAGGATCTCAATTTGTGACACAGAATGGAATTTTCAGGGCCTCCACTTTTCCAATTCAATCCAATTGTATCAAGCAAATTCTATTAGATTTCGAATCTAGACATGCAATAGTTTATAGAGTGAACAATATTTATCATTCATTCGCCATACGATATCGAGCAACATGAGAGTCTCGGCGGCGCCAGGTTTGTCAGTCTTGCGCTTTGACGCACTACAACACGATACAGTCAGACAGCAGGCTGCTGGTGTCAACAGCATTAGAACTCACCAAACCGTCAGATTCATCAGCAGATCACTGTTCCTTCATCAAGTAACCAACCTGAAAATGACAAAGCTTTGTTTCATGAAGCAGTTTTTCAGTCAAGCAGGAAAACGGCTTTGATATGGATGTCTCTCAATATGTCGCTGAGCCACAGCAGAATATGCAAGTCTGCTGCTATTATCCTAAAGGACATCCACATTTCGCCAAAACTGCTTTGCCTACTGCAAGCAAGCACGTCATTATCCAAGGCACTGTATAGAGTATCACCAGAGATCGGTACATTGTGACCATCAGAGACATTGCATTAGGACCTTCCGAGTCCACTTTGTCCTGGGCCACCCGAACGTTCTGTGAGCCAACGACGGGTACCATAGAGATCAAATCACGCATTAAAGGAGAGCCGAGGTGAATATCTTCATGCACCCGCAGAACATCATCCTCTCAGGCTGGTACCTCATCATCTCTGCGAGTGTCTACCTGTGTCTACGAGGCCATCCTCGACATCATCCTCCAAGTACTCCAAGTCATCACTGTCGTGTCCAGTGTCCACAGCAGGCAGTGTCACGCCATCAGTAGCTGGCTTGACTCCTGTGGTAACGGCACGAAGAAGGTCTCTGATTTCAGCCTATAGGATAAATTACTCATGGCGACAGTGCCGCACATGCTAATTATCACGCACCTTGTTACCATACCACTGACCAATCTGAATCATGTCGACGAGTGTTTGAGCATTCTGGTTAGCTGAGTTGAGCCATGGCGGTGGGGGGGACCACACTCAAGCAGTTTGATTGGGGGGAAGCCTGTAAAGAGAAGGAGAAGGTAAAAGACGAGGGTAAGAGCAAGGGCAAGGAGGAAGAAGTTGAAGCTGATGGTAAGGATGACGGCAGACGAACACATGGTGATGACGACGAAAAAGAAAAGGATGATGCATTGATGGACCATCTACGTACATCGACTGCACAAAGTCGCCCATGTTTCCAAATAACCACAAAGTCGCCCATGTTTCCAAATAACAACTTTTGTGTTGTATTTCAGTTTCAAATTGCATGGCTGTTTCACCTGACAAAGATCGCTTGCGAAAGTGCCATTCTCGAGCTGATCCCCTTTGCATGCAGCTCGAGAGAGAAAGTAGTAAACAATGTGGCCAACATTATTATCTGGGTGTGAATTGTTACATTCAATTATCATCATTTGGACCGTCGCCGCCTAAACATAACCTCTGCCTTTCGATTCGGAGAGCAATTCATCATAAACCATTCATCTGTAGGACGCTCGCCTTCTTTCTCTAATTTAATATCATAGTTTAACACAAGGTAAGCCATCATAGCCTTCATCACACTAGAAGCAAAAAAGCGACCGGGGCTGACGAAATCAGTGAGTGAGAACTCAAAACCATACATCGGGCAATTTTGGCGTACCAAGCATGAGGTCCATACCCAAAAGGGATATAACTTGCACTTGTGGAAGCTAGCAGGATTTGTGGGTCTTCTCCATCGTCCTTGCGCCGCTGTGAAAACCGGAAAGGTTGGAACTCAGATGCGCTTTCGAAATATTCCTCGTCGAGATGCATGGGTAATGAAGCGACAACAACGTGAGTTCCGCTGGGTATTACAGTACCATCCGAAAATACGAATTGCTGCATTGCTTTGCGCATCATAGGGACTACCAGAAGTCAGCTTAAGATCAGCAAAAATGAGTAACAACCTACAGAGAGTGGTGCTATTGAATCGCTGGGATTCCTTGAGAAAGCTGTCCATCTTGACGAGTTTCGTCATTGCAGCCTTCGTCCATCCATCTTTATTAATAACAGCTGAAGCTTCCTCTCGAAGGGGTGTGCAATATTGAGGGTATGTAGCAAGGTTTAATAGGGCGTGGGTGAGGCTCTTTGTGAGACCAGTAAGGTGTCAGGTTTGCTCTGCAGTATAACGGCATACCTGAGCTGATGCATGTAATGCGGCAAAATTGAGGACCAAAACCCGCAAGCATATACTCCGAAGATTCCTGTGCTCATTGTCGGATACGTCAATGAGCCAGCTAATTAGGTCATTCTTCACAGGGAAACATAGTCAAGTGGTGAACCATATCATAGGAAGATTACACACCGGTTGAGCGTTCCATTCGTCCCTGAATTGATCTAGATTTTGCAGTCGTTCCTCCACGATAGGTTCAAGAAGTGCCATACATCTCCTAATGCTACTAGGCGTGTTCGTTAATAATCGACCAATGATCCTAAAAGTCAAAGTTGGGTCTTCGCACCATCAATTCAGCGATACTGCTTACGGATGTGCAAATTTTGGGAAACAATTCACGAGTGTTGCACGCAATACCACTTGTGAAGCGAATTGCTGTTGCAGGGCTTCAAATTCAGGGGATCGGCCTATGAGCGGGTTGAGCGGATGCACCCTTGATCTAAGCGAACCACTCACATAGCGGAAGCCCAACAAAGATGCGATTGCTTACGCGACACATAGCCTTCATGATCTCCGGGTATATGCGAACCTTAGTCCAACCTGCGCAAAGAGCATGTAAGAATAACCTCACGGAGAAGGTGGAAAAACTTGCCATCTTGGTCTAATGGTTTGATGGTGCTGAACGCGTGGTTGATTTCATCGTAAACATCAGGAAAGAGCACTTGAAAGTTTCGGGAGAGATGATTGCGAGTGACTTGTATGTGATAGGGATATTCTTGCACATCGACGCCAAATGTATATTGGACTTGAAGAAGCTGTGAAACAGTGGACCAAATCTCAATGTTACGGAACCAGAAAAAACTTGCAACTTACATCTCGCACGGCGTGATCAAACGAAAGCACGTCTTCCGGCACCTTTCTCAATTCCTCTATTAGCCGCGGCCCAGTCAGGACCACCACCCATTTGTGAAACAATGGCACTCTAAACATTCCACCTTTGTGCTTCATCGACGTTCAGAATACAATTGCCCAAGAATAACATTGTCACCGACCTTCTGATAGCCTTCTTGCACCATGGCTGGGGCATCCTTTATGAAGCGGACCGTGCCGAGCCATGAAGAAAGAACCCCTGACGGACCGATCGCAGGAATAGCATCAAGCTAGACACGACGTTAGTCAACCCACAACAACTGCATGAAAGTGCTTGCCTCAGAAAATTTGCAACGCTCGTAAATGAAGACCAGCAGAAGGGCTACTGCGACAGCCAAGCAATAGACAAAGGAACTACCATTGTCCATGGGATAAGCGTCGGGGGCAAAAATGGGTAGAGGGCATTGACACCACTCCCATGCGGGGGAAGGGTATTTTAATACTATTTATGTTCAAGCCTGACAGATCCAAAGCTGACATAATAACACTAATCCGACTGTAGTCTAATACACATGCATGCAAATACGAATATCGAGTACTAATGAAAACCATTCAGATCCCTAATCTTCGAGGAAAACATACAGCTACAGTATTTCTATCGTCCTGATGTCCATCAGGTCTGGAACAAAAGTCACGTCTTTGACGGCGTGTGCAATGATATCACGGTCTGACGCGACCCTCTTGTATTCTCCGCCGCGCTGCCGCACTAGTAAAAATGCACCGAA
Organism: Suillus subalutaceus; assembly: GCF_016647625.1. Lineage (NCBI taxonomy): Eukaryota > Fungi > Basidiomycota > Agaricomycetes > Boletales > Suillaceae > Suillus > Suillus subalutaceus. Next base: position 75,818 of record NW_024540437.1, read on the forward strand.
AGGCTGCCCAAGGCGAACAAGCAACCGCAATGCTCGTGATTCTAGATCAAACACCTCCTGTTTTACAAGAGGATGGCCAGGCGAGTCGTCTGACGGAGAAGAAGGCGGCGTCCAATAACCCCCCTCGCTCTCCGTATCGTCTCCAACGTCTGGCAGATCTGCAAAGTCAGGTAGCTCGAGGAGAGACCGATCCCAGGGACGGACAACCACGAAGGCTCGCTGAGTGGGCCTTGTCCCCGAGAACTGAACAATCGACTCTTTGGTTGTGATCAGCAGGTGATGAAGCCCATCTGCTTTGATTTCATACGTAGAATGGGTTTCCTGGGATGGACCGAAGCTCAAACTGACGTCTGTGACATGGAAGGTGATGCACGGCAGCTGTAGTCTGCAGTTCGCGAAACGAGCAGCGTTCGTGTTATCGAGCCGGTCGTAAAGTTTCAAAGCCAAATCCACAGCCACAGGATTTTTTCGCAGCGAAGAGATAGTTGTCTGAATCTCATCTTCAAGTAAAGGTGGAAGGGTGCGTGGGGGAGTAGTGTAAGAGGTAATATAGGCTGGAAGGCAGCTATTGAACTCGGAAGGTTGTCCGATCCAGTCGAGGACAGTGATGTCACCCGACTGAGCCACGATCTCCTGCAAGAGCCGCCCGAGCGCGTTCTGCTTCTTCTCGCCGTAGATTACGGGTAGGTGGACATTAAAGATACCAAACAATGAGTACGCAATGTCTTCCTGCAATGTAGTGACGCGTGATGACGCCCATTGAAGTCTCCGTCGGGCGTTGCTCATCCCTGGACGGAAGGAGATCAGGGCCCGTGTATCTATACCCGTCGCACCCTCCAACTCCTTCATGATTGCAGGGGACTCCTTGTGGTTGGGAGAGCGATCGTCGAGATATAATGACCAATCATTCTGATAAAAGATTACAATTTTCGGAGCGACGAATTCTTGAAAGGTCCATCCTCGCTCGTTCCAAACGCTCCTCGCCAGTGCACCGGGCTGGGATGAAGGAGGGACATCACATAGATAGACGATCGTAAGCGCTGAGTGGCGATACCAGGCAAACATGGAGTTGACCGATTCTTGGAGCTCGGCATTACTCTTCTTGTCGATGCAGCATGTGTCCATCCATGCCCAGCAATACCCGGCATCACGAGCGATCTTGCAGAACGACTGCAGTTTCGCGATGCCACCAAGTCCATTCAACTCGTACACGGCTTTATCCTGGATGTCGTGTAGCAGCGCCTCCGTCTCTTCCCACCTGTGTGATAGCAGGACGCAGCGGAAATACATCGCTACCGCTTCCTTGATGCGCTCCATTTGGAGATCTGAATGCTTCGTTGTGAATGACAAGAGTTCCTTGTACTTTGCACTCGTTTCGAAGGCTTTTATTTGTGCCGCTCGATCACACAAAAGACCCGTGGAGGTGTTGAGCAGACGATGCGGGGTATATTCGAGTTCAATCCAAACAGCTTTTTGAATAGCATGTTCTACCTCGGTGGGACAGACATACTGCTGACGCAGATCTGCAGAACGAGATAGGCATTTCGATGAAGGAGTGTTCCAAGGCTTACCTCGTATCTGCGCTTCGGGAGCACCGTTCAACTTAGACAACATGATTGTGAAGGCCTTAATAGCTTCGTCGTAACGTTGCGCGCCACGCAGTGCTTTATGTGACAACTGGTATCCAACGTGAGACGAAGGATTGAGTTCGGTGACCTATGCATCGCCGAAGTCAACATGGGCTACGAAAATGTAGACATCATCGCACCTTTTGCGCGTCGAGGAGCGCATCCTCCCATAGCATTTTGCCTAACTTTGCTTTGCTGCGATTTGCAAAGACGACATCGGATCCATAATCCAGGTCGATCACCGCGGAGTATAGGTCAATAGCCCTGTCATACTTGCTTGCAGCGAGGGCAGTATCTCCGTTGGTAAGACAGGGCGCACTGCACCTTTTCGTAAAAGCTGAGTGAAGTGCGGGTGAGGATTGTAGCCTACACGACATTATGAGCTCCAGACTTGCCATTGGACCAGTCAAGGCAGTCGGCCTTGGTATTTTCGTCACTCGAAACCATCATGTACCGGTATGATTTCACAGCATCTTGAAGTTTACCTGCCCGAATGAGTGCATCACACCGTTTCTGATGTGCAGTCAACCACAAAGATTTGAGATCCCAGCCGAAGAGCTGGACAAGGGACTCAGTTATGAAAAGCATTTCGGATGTGTATTAACATACCACCACCAAGTCCTCATATATTTCATGAATGGGCCATTTCGATGATAAATTACTGGGATTGAGAGCGGCAGTGAAATGGTCAGCGGCTTCGTCGTAACACGTGCCATCTGAGGCCTTGATTCCGAGTTGAACACGTAGATATGCCTAATGTGCGAGGTGAAAAGAATCTGAGTGTTGATGACCCAGTGTGGCTGCATGATACTTACTTCCACGATATGACATGCGCGAGTATCGGAATTTGGACAACTGGCAGCGAGTTCTTTCAGGAGTAGGCTCGCCTCGTCATGTTGATCTGCATTGAAGAGGGCGATGGCCTAAAATACATGATGAAGCGGAGAATATGTGAAGCAACTGTAATGTCATACCTTGATCAAGAGCAGGAAATGAAGGGTTTCCGGATCTTGATCCGTGTACATGCAAGCAATATCAAATGCTGCCCTTGCATTCCGGACATGACCTTTTCCGCAGAGGGCAATACCCTTGGAGATAAAGCCTGACAATGAGGGCTGAATGCTGATGGACTGTGTCACCGTTGAGTTAGCCTCTTGCAAGGGGGCCATGATCAGTGTATATAACTCACCTTGATTGCATCCTGAAGGGCGTGGTCCCAGTCGTGTTTTCGGGACATAAGAAATGAGCGATGGGCATAGGAAGTATGGTCATTCACATCTGCGTCTATTTCTTGCGTGAGTAGTTCTTCGGCGGTAGACAAGTCTCCATCTACGCATGCACCGCGGGCTGTTGTGATGGCGAGAATCTGTATCAAGCATGCTCAAATTGTGGTATATGAGTCGAGGACGGAAACGTGCCTTTGGATGAATACTCTGAGGTATTGCCCACTCTGAGATCATCTTATCTTCACCTCCGCTAAGGATGTGTTTGCCGTCCTCTGAGAAAGTGATGCATTCCGTGAGGAACGAGTGCTTGAAGATGGCAACGGTTTGGCGATCTGAGAGCCGCCAGAGACGGACATGATTGTCATAAGATGCGGAGGCGATGAGTGTGCCAGAGGGATTGGCGGTAATGGCACTGATTGTGTCAGTATGGCCCGTCCAGGGATCACTGACCTGCTGCCAAGTCAATGCATCCCAGTCGCGTATAGTAGGGTCGTCTGTATTGCCGCCTGTGAGAAGGCATGTGCCATCGGGCGTCCACTCGAGTGACAAGTTCCATGATGTGTGAGCCCTGAAGGATGTGACGCGTTTCCTTGTGCCTGTATTATAAATTTGGATATTGCTATCTGTGGCAATGGCAAGAAGTTCTCCAGACGGTGAATACCGAACGCAATTGACTTGACTACCACACTCAATTGGATTTCCATGCGGCTTCCAGGTTTTGGTATTCCATAGCTTCGTCGTTTTGTCACCTGAACCAGTGGTCAGCACTGTTCCATCGGGAGAGAAGTCCAGCGAGGTGATCCAAAAGGAGTGGGCTTTGATGTGTTGGGTCAGTGATTTGCCAGTTTCTCCGTGCCAGACGATGACTTCTCCGCCAGTATCACCACTTGCTATCAATTGTCCATTTTGTGATACTGCCAATTTCAACATCCCCCTGCGATGCCCCTCCATCTTCTCCAACATAACACCTGTCGTCAAATCCCACAGATGAAGCCTCTTGTCGTCCGAGCTCGTAACCATCCGTCGTTTATCAGGGAACACTGCGACTGCTATTATGCCTTTTTCATGGCCTTTGAACTCTCGCAGGGGTGTAGTGATTGGAATGAGCATCGGCATTTTACTGGAGGTTGATGGCGTGGGGCGTGGTCGAGGTGGACTTTGGAGGGATTGTGGGTCTCTTGCTCTAAGCTGTAGAGGTGCGTGTATTGTGCGTTTATGCTGCTCGTTTCAATAGACGCCCAGGGCACGAGGGTGTTGCTCCGCGGTTTATCCCCGACTCCATTTTAATTAATAAGGTAGTACCATATGCTCTTTACATAAAGTGTTTCTGGACAGCGTCACAGATAATATGGCATGTTCAGCGCTCAGCGTTCAAACGTTCAGTACTCGGTCCCCAGATTCATCGAACTCTACAAAATGACACGACGTCGCAGGAATACCCTCAAACAACAAGCCAGAACGGAGCTTGCAGGAGAAGCTCAGAAGACGGACGGCTCTCTGAGTCCATGTCATGCACCTACAATACAATACCAACATTTTATTCCGCGGTTTATATTGCGAAGATTCCAAGTCGGACCTGTGAAGTGTGTGTTCAGAGTCCTCTCGAGCACTCTGCGTGTAGGCACTAGACCAGAACACTGAATGATATTCTCTGCAGGTCCAAAGCAGAACGACAAAAAGAATTTCGACGCACCGGTGTTGATCCTGAATACGTCCACTACTATGATATTGCCACGGGTAGCCTTGGCATTCGTCCTATTGGAAAAGTTTACGGCATCCCGAATGTCTACCAGGACGTCCGCAACGCCCGTAATATCAACGAACTAGAGGAGAAATTAGCGGAACTTGAACGTCATGCAGCCTCCATTATCATGGACTTGCATAAAGCACTTCCTCAGGGTACTTTCACTCTGAAGCGGAGGTCGCTAGAGCTCCTGCGGAAGTTCCTGTTTATCATGCATTATCGCAAAGTATCGTGTTCAGGTACCTACTTTCAAGCGGATCACCCAGAGAACGCAGGGGGCCGTCAGTGGATCGAGGCCTTCATGAAGGCGAAGGGTATTCGATCCGCTGTCGAGATATGGCTACACTTCCTCAGATACTATCTGGACACGTCTCATTCAGACATCATGCGAGATGCTGCAAAACTCGTAGAGAAGTACGGCGAAGAAGGTCTTCAAAAAATGATGACTGAATCGCATATCCCACCTGGTCTCGAAAACTTCCCGGCTTACACTTACCACACTCATGCAAACGCCTACTTCTTCAGTATCTGGGAAGCCGCGGAAGGGGAAGAATTTATCATCACGGACAACGCATTTGGATTGTGGGAAGGTTCAGGACACGGCTGCACCGACCTGCACCGTATATTTGTAGTCAGCCCTCGCATTGCTCTCGTCCTGCGCAATGTGTTACTGCGTCCAGAAATGAAAGGATACATAAAGCCGCGTGCGTTCGTGAGCTCCTTGCTCAACGTAAATCCAACTCCGCCAACTCCGATTTACACCAGTGGAGCACACGGTGCACACATCAACCACGTAAATTTCCAATCCGCGATGTCACTTGCACGTTACAGATCTTCCAAGAAAGGGGGGAATGACCGTTTTGTGTTCAAGATCACAAAAATGTCGCGACCCCAAACATTGGCGTTCAATTCCGTTGTATTGGTCAATGTGACGAAGAAAGGCTCTTTGACCTTCCTGTCAAGGGGGAGTATGCTCCGCACTGCGCGTGCGTTCCGGAGTTCGTCAGCCAATTTCCTTGCAGGCGACCTGCTCATTCCACTCATTGTGCAATTGACGAATACCATGGAGACAGAAGTGTCAACTCTTCTCCCACCATTGCAGTCACCAACGGACCTTAATGTACTTACACTCATTGGTGTAGGTGCTTTATGTGCTTTTTTTGTCTTCTTTTTTTGGTTTTAAATCCAGTTTATTGTCCTTTGGGGTCTTCGACCATATGTAGGATAGTCCTTTTCGCAGGGAGCTTACTCCCGCATAATCTATCGCATTAAATGAGTTCTGGCTATGTATCAATGGAAAATGAGTACTCCGTCAGCTTGTTGTCGGGCGGAGGCCGATGCTGAGTTCGTACAGAGGGAATGCAGTGGTGTGAGAAGTGTTGGGTCCGTAGCCTCTCCTTTCCCGCATTTGCGTTTCGTCTGGCGAGAGTTCTGCCCTCCGGTCTCGGAGATGCATCGATGAAGCTTTAATCAACTAGCGAATGGTGCCCACACGAAAGAAGCACCCTGGTCAGCAGATCGAACCATCCCCGAGCATCCTTTTTGTCCGGCCCTCAAATTTTCAAACTCAGGCTTGATGGCATCTCTCAGATATCTGATGTCTCTGATCACCTCGAGCTCGGGGCCCAACAGTTTGTTTGTCTAGTATCTACGCGTTTGTTCATTTGACGTTCGACTCCCCTTAGGCCATCAGTTTTTCCGAGTCTGCCCTTGTTGCTCAGAATCAATCAGCCCAACTGAGCATATTCCGATTCTGCAGCCATCATGCACCTGGCGATGCATTGATGTGCAAGTCGAATATTAATATTGGCGTTCGAACGGAACAACCGCTACCACCTCCACCGTGCCACGTCCAAATCGACCTATGATATGTATGTCCAAATGTGAAACCCCTTGCTGGCAAACAGGCACCGAGTATAAGTACTGATCGATCGATCTATCACATCTTGACTCATCCGATATTGGGCGACTCCGAGTCCGTGCTTGTTCAAACCAACATATAGTTTGGCTTGTGTTTCTCGGAAGTTCTATGACGGTGCGCTGAAGGAATCCGAGGGGTCGTGCTTGAGCCTTGTCACAAAACGGGCAGTGCGGGTCCTCGGTTGTAGATAAGAGATGGTTGGTGCTCTGACACAGTGACACTGACACTACTGACAGGAAAATTCTGAAAATTTAAATTTTGCTGCTTAGGAATTTCCATTTATGAACGGACAAGCGCAAATCCTTTGCCTCCAGGAACAACTTGTACTGATCGCCCTGGCCACAAGGTGCGCTCCAGGTACTTATACATACATACGTGCTCACTAGCTACTCAGTCCCTCTCGTCCGTACATTTCAATCTTAAAGAATGTCACGACATTGCAGGGATTACCAAACCTCAAAACAGCGAGCCAACACAAAGGTCGCAGGAGTTCGGAGGGCAGGTGCCCGTCCTACGCATCCGTACCAATACCAACATATCATTCCACGGTTCATATTGCGAAGATTCGGAGTCGGACCTCCGAAGTACGTTTTCCGAGTCCAATTGAGCTCTCTGCATGTGGACCAGAAGACTGAATCATATACTTTGCAGGTCTAGAAAAGAACGAAGCAAAGAATTTCGACGCACCGGCGTTGATCCCGAATATGTCCTTTACTACGATGTTGCCACGGGCAGCCTTGACACTCGCCCTATTGGAAAGGTTTACGGCGTAATGGGTATCTACCAGGATGTCCGTAACACCAGAAATATCAACGAACTAGAGGAGAAACTAGCGCGCCTCGAATCTCAGGCAGCCTCCATCATCGAGAACTTGCATCGAGCACTTCCTCAGGGTACTCTCACTCTGAAGCACGGGTCTCTAGAACTCCTGCAAAAGTTCCTGTTTCTCATGCATTATCGCAATTCCAGCCGAGCCTCTGAAGCGGATCGCGCGGAAAATGCAAAGGCCCGTCAGTGGATTGAGCGCACCACGAAGGCGAAGGGCATTCAATCTGCTGTCGATGTGTGGCGGTATATCCTCAGATACTACCTAGATTCATCGCATTCAGACCTCATGCGAGATGCTGCAGAAGTCGTAGAGAAGCGCGGTGAAGGTATTCAAGAGATGCATGTCCCACCTGTCACATATCGCACTTACGTGGACGACTATTTTCTCAGCATTTGGGAAGCCGCGCCAGGGGAAGAATTCATACTCACGCACAATGCATTCGGTTTGTCGGAAGGTTCTGCAAGTAGCTGCCCTGCCCTGCACCGCATATTCGTGCTCAGCCCTTACATTGCTGTTGTCCTGTGCAATATGCGGCTGCGACCAGAAACAAAAGATACACATGGCCGGGTTCACTCGAGAGCTCCTTGCTTAATGTGAATCCAGCCCCACCAGCTCCATTTTACGCCGGTAAAGAAGACCCCTTTACACACCCAAAGTCCTTATGGAAGAGGAAAATCGATAGCTTTGCATTCATAATCACAAAGCTAACTCGATCCCAAACACTGGAGCTCAATTCTGTTGGATTATCCAACCTGGAGGAGACAGGCTCTTTGACCTTCTGGTCAGGGACGAGGATGCTTCGCACCGCGCATGCATTTCGGAGTTATTTCCCGTCGAGCCATCTAGTCATTCCGCTCATCGCGCGTTTGACTGCCAGCATGAAGAAAAAAGTGTCAATCCCTCCCTCATCAGTACAATCTTCAGCGGCTGCCCCTGATGAAGATTTCGACCCCCTTTCACTCGGTGATTTAGTGCTCTACGTGCTTCTCATGCAGATATGTTCTGGACGCAAGCAGTTCCTTTCTGCATACGATAGGGCACATTTTATTCTGAAGATCATGGGGAAAGCAAAACCCACCTCATTCGCAAACGAAACCAACCGAAAAGTCAACAAGGCTTTCAAGGCATGCAGGGGAGACGTAGAGGATGGGATGTCCTTCGCCGAGGGCGTCAACCCCGCCCCTTTACTCTCCTCTATTCCCTGTGAATTGTCTTCTCAACTCTTCCAATTGATGATACCGTACATGATCAAACGGGGCGCGGTGATGTCTGGAGGCGAAGGGACTTTGGAAGTGCTCCAACGTGACATCGCCGTAGTGAGCTTCCTGCAACATGCGTCATGCAGCCCTGGAGTGTGGCATGCGCTCTCCCATAGTAGCCCAGAGGCCCCCGAGATCTTGTCAAGACTGTTCAAGAAGGGCACGCCAGCAGATGAATTTATTGCGAAATTTTCATCGTCGGGATTCTCTTCCTGTTATAACAGGGCGTACGCTCTGCGAACAATATGCGGCCTGGTTAGGCCAACTACCAAGCCCATCAGTCAACGCTACTACAAGTTAATGGCTTTCATAATCCAAAGTCTTAACGACCTGGCAATGCTAGGATTCCCGCCGAAACCATACTCTTCGCGGCCTCGAAAGAGGCCCAAGGCACAGCTCGTTCGAAACATGCCAAAGGTGCATTCGGATTTGCTGATGAAGAATATGAAGAAGTTCCTGCGAGCGGAGCTCTCGGGATACCGTGACGAGTCGGGAGAGGACAGTCTGGATGAGACCACTAAAGAATGGGTGGATGAGATGGCCATCGTCGGTTGTCTTGCGTGGTTGGGGAAGCACAGGAGGAATTTTTTGGACTTCATTCTCGATGGGTTTCGGCAGGGTATAAATTTCAAGCTGTTTGAAGACGAAGAAGCCACCGCTCGCAGTACCTGACGATTTATATAGCATTCGAGATCAGCTATTGAAAATTTGTTTGCTAAAGTCTCTTTGAATTATCGACGAACAGTGGGAGATGAATGAGCGAAAACACTCAAAGGGAGTGGTATGTAATAGGAACAGCGTATCAACTTAGGTACTTCTGTACATTAGTACCATAGTCGCAGGTATCACTTAAAAGTATTCAGCAGTATTACTAGATGAGTTTCCGCAGGGTATAAATTTTAAGCTGTTTGAAGACGAAGACACCACTGGGAGTACCCGAATCAACTTGTTCGAATCAATCTTCTAAATCACTTACTGATAAGATGCATCAGTTGTACATATTTTTTGAATAAAACGAGGACTCGCTGAGGAGATACCAATTTCCAGACTCACGGCAGTGCAAGTGTCTGTCACACTAATAGTCTCCCGTAGTCAAACCTTGATAGAAGGAACTTCGGCCGTACCGCCGAATCCCAGTAACTGCCAGTGCACATGCTCATGTAAGGACTGACTGACCTTTACGCACCGACCGCGCTTCAAAAACAAGACGCACGAACCATACGTTGGGAGTCTTTCCGCGTGAGCCACTGATGCCGACGAGTAACACTAGTACTCTTCGCATCCGAGTCACGCGGATACATCTCTTCTTTTCATCTTACCATTCAGTACCTTACCTTGTGCTCGCATTTCGGTTCCTTCATCAAGTGTTTTCACTTCGCCATCAAGTATTCGAAACGTATATATACTACCAATGTACACTCATACCTAGAGCGAATCCTATAGTCAGACCCCCGCTCCAAGTACGACCGAAAGCCTCTCAGAAAGTCTCCGTCTCCAACGTTTTCCTACTCGTCTCAATACTTCTGCACTCGTCTCGATTCTGCATCGTTTTGTTCACAATTCCCTGTCGAACTCATACTCAGCCTTACACTCATCCACGTTATCCGTCGTCTGATTGTTCGCTAGTGTTGGCTAGCCGGAGTCAGGAACCTCAGGCTGCCGCATGAGCGGCGTTTCAGATCATTTTAACTGGTCCTCACCAAGTGGTTATCATTACAGGATTAGAATCTCTTGGACTGCGCGGTTTCGAAATCCGCCGACCAGGTTAAATTTTTTCACATCCACACCTTGATATTCACTCTTGGATGATTTACTCAGAAGCTCATCCTAACTGGTGTTAGCCAATTAGTTACCAGAACGGAATCGAAATCTGTTTCTCTTGGCTTGCGCAGGTTCGAAACCTGCTGATAGGCAGTTTTTTTTCTATCGGAACAAACGTTGACATTGACTCATGGATGGTTTTCTCCAAGAAACAGGAATTCTCGAAAGTCCGGCGGTATCTGAAGCTACTAGTACAGCGTGGTGCTTCCCCGAAGTCAGCGGCTTATCTTGATCATGGAAAGAACCTACAAGTCGTTATAGAATTTGAGTTTAAATTAGTTGCGTAGAATACATAGATCATAATGGTGTAGGTTTGATTCCGTCTGAACCTGACATCGTCATTTAGCAAATCCGTAACAACCAACTCTGTTTAGACAAAGCAACCTCTAATGCAAGGAATAACTCATCTCATTAACTAGTACTCTGAGATACTCTGAGAGAAGGAATAAGGGCAACGTATTCTGCTCGTTGCTCATCTGTTAGCAATACTTCGAAGCCGAGAGTCAGGCTCTCCAGGGGACACTTTGACCGCGTCAAAAATGCCTTGAATTCCTCATGAGGCCATGGGTATATATCGCGAGCTTCGAGAGAGCGCAAATTGGGCAGTGAGAGGGTATCGAATAGGTTAAGATACTCTGTGTCGTCGTCATAAATATCGTCGGAAAAGATCCGTAAGAATTGGAGTTGGGTGTGCGTGAATGGCTCCAAGGCCTCCATGGCGTCGAATATTGTATATATCGTCAAGGAGGAGAGGCTGGGGCATAAACGGAGCAATTGGGGGAACGCACTTGGTTCGTCTAGGTCAATCTGGATATTTGTGAGGTGGGCCCAGGCGGGATTGCATGTAGATGCGTACTCCATGTCGAAGAACACCCCCATTACCGTGAGACTGCGCAGAGTGCATGGCGGTTGCGAGAGAAAACGGATGACGGCAGCCACAAGATTATTACAATCCAATGATATGGTCAGCTCCTCAAGTGCTAGGAAGTCCGATATCATAACCTCAGGTTGGAAGGCGTTGCGGTCAAAATTAAGAGATAGAGATGAGACTTGATTTATGTAGGGCTGAAGAAGGCTTTGTAGCTCGGTCCAGTTATTTTTGTGACACGGGAGTTCCAACGAGAGCGGACGCCCTCGTGATCGCTTGAGCCATGCCTCATAGCAGAAGGCTCTTCGCTGCCAGTCTTTGCCCACAGATAGTCTGTGCCACAAACTGGGCATATCCACAGCAACCTCCCTCCATCGTCGACATATTCTTGTCAACAGCATAGGAACTGCCTCTGACGCGGGCGACAAGCGGTGCCCAATTGGGAGACAGTGAGCAAAAATCTGGGATAGGACTTCGGCTGGCAAGCGCCAGAGAGCTGATACAAGTCGCTTGTGCGAATTCATGGACTGAGTGATCTTGTTCTTCTTCGCGACCAGTTGCCGGTGAATACAGTTGATACTATCTATGACTGTTTCGAAAAGTGAGATTTCGTAGGATACTGCATCTAATTGCTGCTGGCGTTCGGTAACAATGGCACTGATGTTCTGGTAATCGAGCTTGAAGGCAGAGTAGTTTCGTATTGCTAATAGGATACTGGGTTTCGAGGTCTGGTATCTAGTCATCGTGAATCACTGACATCGATACGTGCATTAAACTCAATTGACATACGATTACTTGTGAATGAGCGAGCTGATGTAAATTGTTTATTATTATATGCAGACCAGTGCCTAAGACACTGGATGCTTACGATGTTTTGCAGCGCAACCAATGATATCCGAGACAGAGGAAAAATGTTGCTTTTGAGTTGACTGTCATGGCATCGATCGTGTCTGTATGTTGTCGGTCGTCTAACGCAGAGTACATGTGCTTGCAAGGTTCAATAGGGTTCTTAACAAGTTCAAATTGTTTGAGCCTGTGATTTGAAATTCAAAACGGTTGTGCCCGAAACCCCGCTCGCGTAGGCAAATCTATCAACAATGAACATATGCACGATTTAAAATTTAAGTACTTATGGCTTTCGCTGAACAGACAGGATGGAGGACGGCCGGCCGGACTGGACTTTCGAGAAACCAGGTGCCCTCCGAGGTCTGTCTAACTGGCCTTAGCCAAGCAGTTCCCACAACAGAATTAAAATCTGTTTCTCTTGGAGTTGGTTCGAAACCTGCGGACAACATTTTTGCGGTGTATAGATCCTCGGAGGTCCATCCTGACTGATCCCAGTCATTGCGCCTTTATGTGATAGTCTGTCCATGAAAAGGGACTCACCTTCAAGCTCCGCGAGGGTCGTTTCGACTCTCAAGATATATCCCGTGCCCAGTCTCAATTCCAATCTAAGATACCGACTTTACCATTTTCTAGGCACATCAGCAATCCAAGCACATTCTAGCATAGGCAACTCTATGTAGCTGTGACATCGACAGTCTAAAGCTACTGGCTATTATTTAGCCGGAGACTCCTCCGGCTCTCCAGCGCAGCGCGATCTCCTCGACATGTACTCGGCGCAAACCTGTCGTTGCCGCATGTTATCCAGAACTCATGTGTGCTTCCAGTGTTCTGAATGCATCTGCATGGAGTACGCCAGTTCAGCATCTGAGCACGACATGCACGCTGCAGCAGAACTGTCCTCATTCTCCTGCTCTCCCAGCAATGGCGGCTTTCCTCTCTTTGTAGGGTGCGCTGAAATGGAGTCTTTTCAAACCCGTGGTTGTGATGTTCCTGCGTCAATGACATTCATCGGCAAGCTCGTGCGACCATACACTCGACCGGTAGGAGTTGTCTGTCAATTTGATTGGTTTGAGTTACATTCGGGTAAATCATAGATCATGTGCGGTTCAAGGACATCGGCGATGAATGTCATACACACTCACGTTATTCAGCCATCATTTATAGATACTCACCGGATGGCAGTGACATCGTTATATACATAGACATGTAATAATATCTGTGGGGTAGCGAATGCTTATCTACATATTGTAAAGGTCATGGTACTCTTCCTCTATCGTGAATGTATTTTCATGCGACCCTAACTAGTTCATCACTGGACAACTTCTTTTCACTGCTCGAACGTCCTTTCGCATCATCAGGGAGCGACTCAGTTGGGGATAAATTGCTGGTGGCGTTGTTCAAGTTGGCGGTAAGCTCATCGCGGTTGCGGAATGAGAATCCGTTCTTCCTCGCCTGGTCGACAACAAGGCCGCTGTATAGAGCTTAGAACAACGCAAATTTATTTTAAAAGATGCCGGATCTTACACGGCGTAAATGGTCATGGCGATGTAACCTGACAATGGGACAAGATACGAGTGTTGGGTAGATGTTTTGTCGGCGAGGCCACCTTGTGCAGGTGGGTACCAAGCCCCTCCCCCGACACCCTGAGTTTAGTGAGAACCTTGAATTGAGCACAGCCAGTAGACGCAAAGACCCACCATAACAATAAGACCAGAGCCCCGCTTGGTGTGCACTCCGAGGTTCTTAGTACCTAGGGTGAAGATACACTGAAAGTACATGAGAAATGAGTTGTAGCTCAAATAGAGAAGACACGTACAGGATAGCAAATGGATTCGAAGAAGAACAGACAGAAGAGACATGCGACAGCGTTATACCCAGGAAGCTGGGAGACCAGGAGGCAGAACAGCGAACAACAAAACCCGTAGAAGGCTAGCAATAAGGCAGGGTCGATAAAGTTGAGTATTACTACGCCAACAAATCTGTGAGTCAATAAATTGAGAATGGAGATGAAGGTAGAAAACTGTGTTATGTCTCACCGTCCTACGGTGAAGGTGACCTGGCAGAGCGAGAAGAGCTCGCTAGCCTTTGACTGGTCGATACCAATTCCTTGGTCGACGAGGAAGTTGACGGCGAAAGAGGCGATAGTAAACTTGTGCACCACTGTGCCATATTTAAGGCTCACTACACAGGATGGAGAGAACTAGACAAACGCACACGTAGGCAGTCTGGGCAACAAACCCAAAGATACAGCGATATTGCTGCCGGAAAGGTCCTTGGCCATCTGTGATGCCGACTTCATCTATCTCTTCAGCCAAAGCATCTTCTGTGATTTCAGGTAGGTTGCAGAAGCTGTTGAAGGTTAGGACTTGTCCGTCATGCAGAAATCAGCCTCACAAAAATAGTATATTGAGTACTACGCCGAGGCCAGCAACTGCGAGATAGACCCTAATGAAAGTTTAGTACGGCTTTTGCGCAAAAGCTATCAGACAAACCATTGCACAGTGCCAAGACTGGTCGCATTGGCACCAGTGAAAAACCAGCGCGAAGCGATCAAAGGTCCAGCAAAGGATGCGACACCTTGGAACCCTTGACTGAAATTCAAACGGGCGGCGGCATACTGAGGCGTGCCAAGCACAGATATGTAAGAGTTGGCCGCGACCTCGAGTGTTGAGAGGCCGCAACCTGGGTAGGATAAGATATCAGTACGATGGGGATATAGTTCTTGCGGGTTAAATTACCGATTACGAATGTACTCCCGACGAACCCTCCATAACTTCGTATTTCGCGGATGGCCAGAAGAATACGGCGCCTAAGAAATGGTGAGTCTGTGCATTTTACGAATGAGGGACACCAATACCAATGGAGTACAAGCTAAGGCCGATATGGATGCCTTTCTATAAGTGAAATCTGTTCGGTATCTGGTTTGTGGATCTCCAGATAATAGGTCACCTTGTATCCTACTCGTCTCATCTGCTTCCATCAGTATTGCTCTAGAGGAAACAATGATGTTACTCACAAATATACCCGCGAACGGTGCCCACACGAAATAGGCACCCTAACTCGCGATTAGCGGGATCTATCACACCATCACCAAGGACTAGACACTTACAAAGTATGCCAATTGTAAGAGCGTACTCTGAAGCTTAGAGATCCCGAATACGGTCTGGAAGTGTGCGTTGAGCACATCAAGAAGCTGTTATCGAAAGTTTCGATCAGCTGGAGGAATAAATTTGCAAACGCAGTAAATTCATACACCATAAGCAAAACCCCCTGCAGTTCGACTTCTGTTATTCGGTCCCAACACCACAAGGAGATCTACGACTCACAAGTAAAGAATAGAGATGTCACAAGAGCGAACGCAAAGGCCCATTGCCTTCGGCTGAGTTGAGTTCCTGCGTTCCGTTCAATCATTCTCGTCTAGACATCGGAAATGAGCCTGTGCTCAGTGCTTACCGGTAGTTCCTGTAGGAGGCGCCATGCAGGTAAGGATGGGCACGCGTCTGTATGCCTGAGAACCATTCGACGCTTATATTACGGAACACGACTGGATTAGAGGTCAGCAAATGATTTGAATCCGAGTAGCCATGGGGCACCATAGATATCGGATCACACAACCTGGCGGGGCCCCCCATATATCCACACCAATTGGGTATGAAGTGTGAGTGCTGCGCAGGTCCTATGACCACACCAACCCATCATATCATCTCCTTCCACTGGAAATGCGGACCGATAATTTGTGCCCATGTATGAGAGTATCTTCCTTCTACGGACATTAATCGCGCGATAATCGGCCATGTTCCTTGAAGTTTTGATCAAAAAAAATGCCCGGTAAGCCCATGGAGTCTATGACGCCTTTGAACTAATTATGGACTGAAGTTGCCGGACTGAAAGTGCCGGTTAACGGTTGAGTTTGCAATTCGGTGTTGGTGATGTCGTGGTGACCTGGCAAAAACAATCAGGCAATGTTTAACATTGTTGTAACACCGACGTCCTCGCATATCCGCATGAAATGTCTTCAAGTCCTTTCGTAGAATGGTTGCTCGTGGGTTCAGTCACTTCTCTCAAAGGCCCAAACTGAGTTCATCATCACAGATTCACTACGCATCGACTAAGAGCCAATCGCCAAACGAAGGTCGCAGACGATGGAAGCTCCGGGTTGCACAAAAGTTCTGGTCCTCGGGCGAGAAAACGTTATCATCTGTAAGCACTGAGCAAATCATGATCTTGCCCACATAAGATCCCCGGCATTCAAACGTATCTCAGAACCACTGCTGGCGGTACTGATGACAATGCGGATTTTCACATGGATGTTGATCCTTTTGACGAAGCGTCGACTAGCAGAGAAGAGCTGGGAATCCTTTTGCGGACTGATTTTTCCGATGAGGCTGCTTGGCTGGCTTTCTGTAGTCGATTGGAAGAAGGAGAGAAGGAGTTTACAACCAGCCCTTTGGAAGAAGATGTCATGATGATGGACGATCAACCCGAGCCCAACAAAGCAAGTCCGAATGGCACCACTGCAACTACAACAGCAGATGATGACAGCGATGAATCTGACGATGAAAACTCGCTCAGTGCAATCTTTCACGTCGTCAATCCATCTCTACCCCAGGAACGTGCTCTGTTAACCAACATCTCAAATCTGGCTGCGCTTCGCCTTTTTAATGATGTGGATGTCCGACAAGCTCCCACTCCTCCACCAGATACCAAACGCATCAGGCCTCCAAACAGATTAGTTGACTCAGGTGGCTGGCAGGAGATCTATGTGGGAAAAAACCTGTGGATATACGACACGAAGTCCAACAGTGATCAATGCGTGCGGGTGGTCAGTCAAACCAGCTCGGACATGTATGGGACAGCAACGTGAGGCCGATGAAATACACTTGGTCTCCAGTGCTAATTATCGTTGTAGGGCCGATAGCTGGAGAGCTAGGGTATCTCACATCTGCGAATTGCAAGTAAACCTGTCTTCTGGCGCGATGAAGATCGACCTTCGGAGGCCTGGATCGCTGGGATTACGCGGAACGTCAACGAAACGTGCAGGAAGCTGAGACTCCAGGAGTTTTGTGAATGTTCATTAAGTCATAGATTTTACCAGGAATTGAGAGATGCAATGTTTTTTTGAGATGCAAGCAGCCAGCTACAGTATAAACGATGGCATAGGGTAAAACCTCAAGGTGTCCTCCGCCACGCAACTTCCCGGAGGATTTTAAGAAGTGACAGTCCAGACACGAACAAGGTTGTCAGTGAAACCACCGAACAACGTCTGCCCGTCTGCTGACCATGCGATCGACACACACTCGGGTTCCCGTGAGTTGGGGCCAACGTCAGTGAAGCTGGGCTTGAGCTCGTCAACGATTGACCTAGGGATCACGCCGATAAGCAAGATGTCATAACAAAATTTAGAAGTACGTACTTGCTCTCGAGGTCAAAGATTTTAACGCAGCTGGCAGTGGCAGCGCATAGCCAGTAGCGGTTGGGCGAGAACACAAGAGCATTGACAATGTCACCAGCCTCAAGCGAGTAAAGGTGCTTGCCCTCGTTCAGGTCCCAAAGCATGGTAATGCCGTCCTTGCCACCTGATGCAGCAAGGGAACCGTCAGGAGAGACAGAGATGGTGTTGATGTAGCCGGTGTGGCCGTAGTGGTTAGTCTTCAATTTGAACTTAGAGAGTTCCCAGACCTATCAAATTGGTATTAGCACTGAGTGTACCAGGACATTGCTACAAGCGAATCATAGATCTTTAATGGAAAACATCATCTCATCGAGTGATCACTCCCGAAGTAGCAAATAAAGATATAACGCCACTAGACTAGGGTGGCCAGTGATATGAATTTTACGGAAAGCTCACCTTTACAACCTTGTCCCATCCACAAGACACAATAACAGGGTTCATGACGTTGGGGCTGAAGCGCACGCATGACACCCTAGATCGTATTGTCAGGGTATGAACTTCTTTTAAAGCATGACTCCCACGCACCACTCAGTGTGACCGTCATCCTTGATATCATACTTGCACTCTCCAAGGGTGTTCCAAAGTTTGATTGTTCGGTCACGCGAACCAGAGACGATCTGTCTGTTGTCTGCGCTGAAGCTGACGGACAAGACATCGGAGGTGTGGCCGACGAATCTGCGAGTGGTCTGGCCAGTGTTCAGATCCCAGAGACGCAGGGTGTGGTCCCAAGACGAGGAAAGGGCGAATTGTCCATCGGAGGAGATGACAATGTCAGAGACGAAGTGGTTGTGGCCGTGAAGAATTCGTTTGGGGTAGCCATACGTGTCCTCATCGCGAGTAAGCTGCCAAACAATGATGGTCTTGTCTGGGCCATAAAGTCAACTAACGAAAGGTATGCAAAAATGCCACTCATACCTCGGGAAGCCGTCAGAATCATGTCTGGGTTCTCCGAAGAGGTGGCAATTGCAGTAACCCATCCCTTGTGGCCGGGGAGGGAGCCAAGGAAACGCAAGGATTCAGCCATAAGTCGTAAGTCGCTGGATATCGAGAGGGACGCAGATGAGTATGGCCTAAGGTTAGAACGTGACGTGACAGCCACCGTGACTTTAGCTGCATAGTTCCCCGGCATATTCCGCTTATGAACCTCCCAAATTTACCGTTCTTCACAACGTGCACGCGCGCTGACAATGTGACGCTAACCCCCGGGGAATCTGGGAATCTTGCCAACTTTGAAGCAATGCTGGTGAGTCTGCGTGACTGCGTATCATTTATTTATGATGTTATTCTTTCAATATTTGCTACTTCAGAGGCTAGTCCGATGAGACCAATTTTCCACCAAGATCTCTGATACTTTTCTCATTACACTCCGCAGTGCTTTAGCTGACTCTGTTCTGTTAATAGGCACGGATCCCATGGAAGAATTTCATACCCTACGTATACAATTGAGCTGGTGTATCAATTCCGATGATCTTTATGCAACCTATTCTATTTCGAAGTTCCCTTGAGACTTGAATGGAGCTAGTAGACTGACTGGCAACCGTGACGGTCGAGCGCTATTGAGCGGAAAAGCAAACATCCTGTAACGTAGCGTTGAAGCCGGAAGTGGCCTCGGGAGCTGGAGTACTGGCCCGTAAGCGGTGCTAGGATCGAAGGCTCACTGCAGATGCTTGCATTTTTGACCTGAACATTAATTAAAGATCCGTTGCATTAATAAATTTGCGATTTTGCCCTCTCGAATTTAGGCGTATATGCATGATAATCATCTGCCCTCGTTCTACGCTTTGACTCATCTGTTCAAATTGCCACAGATCCATCCTATTCTTATCGATTTTCACAGCCGCTAAGGATTCTCAATGGTGAAATGATAAAGAGCGATTAGCTTTCTGATTTGAGTGATAAAGGTTATATCCCTGTTTGCGATTTGATTCCGTTTGTTGACCATCTGATCGTTAGTAACATGGCAGAGAAGACAAGGACGCCGATCATCAGTGAGTGGTTGGTCGAACACCCTGTGCTCACTCTTGCCTGACCATGGCTCGTAGTTGACACCGATCCTGGCGTGGACGACACTGTAGCTATGGATGTGTTCAACTCCCCAGAGAAACTTAGTGCTAAAAGCATTGACAGCCTGCTTGCTATTACATCCCCTGAACTCGAAATCCTTGCATATATCATTTCATTCGGTCCGTGAATGCATCGGGATAGGCTAAGATGGAACCTTATCGATATTTGATTACAGGGAATAACCGATGTCCACGCAGCTTAGTTGAGGCGCAGCGGCTCAATCTAAGTCTCAAAATAACTGAACGTAACTCCGCAGCGACAACATCTACAAGCTTTACCAGGCGATAGGGCGCCACATTGCGCTACACCCTGAAGATGCCGCGAGGTTTCCGAATTTTTCACCCATAGTCCCGCCCCTCCTTGTAGTCGGACCAGAAGGACCCTTAGAAGGTGGACGGCACTTTGCTCAATACTTCCATGGCCGGTAAATTTCTTTTCAACTTTGGAGATGGGTTCTCATTGTTACTGTAGTGATGGTTTATCGGATATAAACGAACGTCACCCTGAGTTGAATATTGACTTCGGAAGTTCATCTTTCTCCCACAATTTTCAACCGGTGAAAGAATCAAGTGTCGAAGTGGCCTTGCGTTTACTGGAGTCACGTCCCGACAGAAGCATCACATATGTGGTCCTGGGTCCGATGACCAACTTGGCACAACTTGTGCGCCAACACCGTCAAACAGTTATGGATAAAATTGGTCGAGTGATTGCCATGGCAGGAGCTTTAGATGTTCCCGGAAATACTACTTCGGTCGCAGAATGTAAGCAGTTAAAGATGTGTTCATGTAGAAAATCCATTGACCTTGTTCGCATGTGCAGTTATGTTTTTGCCGATCCTTACGCGGCAAAAGAACTTCTAGTACCAACGGATCCCACCAGTGGTCTCCCGCTTGACAGAGTAGTACTCGCTCCCTTGGATATCACCACTAGCACGAACTCCCCTTCCCGTTTATTGCCCAAAAGGTAGACCCTGCGTTTAAGTCTGCAGCCCAACCGTCGAATGCAGATGGTAAATCACCCCTTGTTCATTTCACCAGCTCTTTTTCGAACGCACGAGGGAAATCATGCTCGAGTGGGGAAAAGGATGCACTAGAGTTGCATGACATTGTGGACCATTTGGCCTTTTTTTTTCGGTGCGCAAACTCGAGACCACCACCCCTGCAATCAATGCCAGTTGGCGGGCTGCTTCCTGGAATGTCCACCGGATGGGCTGTAGCCGAACGAACATTCGATATTGAACGGTGCGATCCTGTGTGTTCTCGATGATTTCTTGCTCACCTGATATCAAGGACCGGAGAAATTACTCGTGGCATGTTTGTCACTGACCGAAGAGAGGAGAATACTGCATATGCACCTGGTGCCAATCGGGCAGAAGTCCAAGCTCAGCTAGACCTGCGCCATCTCGGGCACGGGCTCCTCGAGTCTACCGCGTTGCCTGCGAGAGTAGAGGTAGAAGACCCGGGACTTGATCAGAGACAACGGAAAGGCGTAGCATGCCTCGTAGAAACGCCGGGGCCAAGCGTTCTTCTTCAACTACTGACACGTAGGGTCTGGGGCATCTAATAATTATCATCTTCACATGTAGATTGATCAACGGAAATTCGTGCAATCAGAAACTCTGGTTGATGATTGTCGCGACTATGGGCGTGTGTCAGATCATCGATCATCTATCACGCGCTGCAATTCGTTTCGTTTCGTCGATCGTGGGCAGATCCCTGGATGCTTAAAGCTTTGAAGGGCGATCATGTGGTGGATTAGACAACAACGGCGGTCTGGGTGTATTACGGTTTCTGATTTTCCATATAATTTCCCCGACTCCCACAATTAGTGGCTGGTGTGATTGTAAATTCATCTTTGCTCAACAATGCAAATATTCCCCATGATGTAAAAGCAGTCAGCAGATATACGAAGATTGTTGTGATGCCCTACAATACATTGCTTTGAGTAGCTTTGTCACATATTCAGGCTTGAATGACTCGCTCCACTCTCCCGGCTGGAGCTGGAGCTGGAGTGGGTGGAGTCGGTGTGCTGTCTTCTCCTGCTTGTCACAATTGAGTTTGTCCGAGACCGGCGTCCTTTACTTGAAGCGCTCCTCGGCAGAGTATGGACGATATTGCTCCATGTGCTACCTTCGCGCCTGGAGGGAGTCTCTACCCTGACTTGGGGATCAATCGACTCAGTGTTGGCACGATCAGCATCTACCCGTTCATCGTGGAGCTCGGCGGACGAATCATTCTTCTTCCGCAATCGGAGTAGGTCAGAGAGCGATGGCTTCTTCGACGCTACTGCGGGTTTCTGCTCGGGACTAGGCATCGGAGGCGAGTTGCCTACCGGCGACTGTGAAGGCTGAGGGAACAATTTCCTGGCGTTAAGCCATCTCCGGACCCCATCTCGGTTGGTCGGAAGGGATTTCAGCATGATGGAGGATGGCGAATGGGGACTGTCATGCTGGTAGTGGTCATGAGAGGATGTGGATGCAGACGCAGAAAGCGGCGGTGCTTGAGCCTTGTAGATATGCAACAGATGGGTATCTGATGCCTGGTGTGATAACTTTCTATCCCCATTTATCTCAGGAGAATTGGAAGGGGTATTACTAGAAGAACTCGATGGCAGCGGTATATCAGCCTCAACATGATGCGACAGAATGATATCAGGAGTAGACGAAAAGAGGGGTTGACGGTGGTTCCATTGCTCTTGCAGCTTCTTGATCCCGGGGAAAGGCATAAGTTTTTCGTGTGTGTACTTCGCCAGACGATCAGTGGAGGGAGTCATGAGGACAGGAGATACCCCGCTACTGGGAGGAGCAGTTTGGATCAACGAATGTACCGAAGTCGACGCTGAGGATGGCTGGCCGTGTGGGTATGTGGCTGAACTGATGCTGTCGT